>NC_056729.1:67898512-68088512 GCF_019279795.1 Protopterus annectens
CCTCTTGAGCAACACAAACACGGGTGCTCCAATTAGTTTTTTACAGCCCTGTCTGAACCTATCTTTTAACAGTATTGCCTTGGGTTTTGAGGTTTCAAACAGGACAATTGTCAAGGCAAGCCTCTTGCAATCCTGACAACTCAGGGCAAACACAAGACACTGTGCTCAATTAGCTTACAGCCTGTCTGACACACACCCCCTCATGATGTCACCTATATTCTGCTCTTCTACTCACCTACTCCTACTCTTACACTCTTGTGACATGCCTCACATGCTGGAGAGAAAATTAGGGATTCACTATCCTTATCCTCATTTGCATAGGATTGCCTAGTAATGCATGGTTACATTTCTCACTGACTTCCCTCCCTTAGCAACCACTGTAGTGGCCATGCTGTCTTCAGCCTGTCATTCACCTGCATGGCAGAATAAGCACAGTGAAAATGCCTATTTTGGCTTTTTAATTATATTCTTGTTTTTATAAGCGCCGCACATTTGCGTGGTGCTGCGCTATGCTTAAACATCATAGATCATGGGAAAAAAAAACGTTAATTTGTTATATTTTTAAACATTTTAAAATGCCAATGGCCTTATATTTGGCCACTGGCATGCTTCCTCAACTGTATGCATCCTTTATTTGGAGCTGTCATAGCTCCGTTCAGCTATCAACGGAGTACATTTCTGCAGCTAACACTAATCTTCCACGGACAAGTTAGTGTTTCCTGGATCACAAATTTACCTCATTTGCATGGCATTCACCAGCAAATGGGAGTAATTTCTGCTCACCATGACACTGTCCATGCAAGAGTAGCTTTAGCAGCTCTTGTGCATGCCCCTGCCAGCTGTTCCTGGATCGCAGGGCAGACATATTGCTGGCGTGAGCTCCTACACTCTTCTTGCACTCTGTGTAAGCTTTCATAAATCCGGGAGACAGTCTTCAACCTATTGAATGTAAAAGTCTTTCCAGTATCTTGTTATATCTTTTGGGACACAGCCAATACTATCAACAGCAGATGACACTAGCGGGTGGGGTGGGGGGATAAAGGAATAACTTGTGGAACTGAAGAGTTTTACAGATTAATTTGTAATGATCATATTATCAGACCAAACAACTTGTAATAAACCCTGCAGTAATACTGTGATACTTGTGAGTAATTGTATATGACAGGCTCCCATATACCTTTTCGCAGTGATGTGCATCTCCAGCAATGAACATACTCCCACACATGGACACCATTCAACAGACTCAAATCATAAACAAATGCATATCAACATGCTTTTGTCTACGTAACAGTGCCAAAGTTAAGCACTTCAATTTTTGTGCAGATTGACTAGTAGTAGTAGATCCATATATATGGGTCCCCTTTGAAACATCTAAAACCCATAACATCTAATTTCATAACACTGAGACCAGAACATCTAAAACCCATAACATTGAATTTCATAACATCTAACAGTGCAAATCACAAGAAAATAACATCCCCTCCACATATAATGACATATAATGACACCAAACTACCAAACACACTTTTTACTGATTTTGTGCAGGGGGACTTGATACAGTGGGGTTAGGAAATTAACTTTTTCCCACTGTAGTATGATCTTGGTGTTGGCATATTTAATTTATGGGGGGCCACATGGGGGGTGCAGGGGTGCTTGTCCCCCTGTAGAAACGTAGTAAAAAGTGTATTTGGTAGTTTGATGTCGTTATATGTGGAGGGGGTGTTATTTTCTTGTGATTTGTAGTGTTACATGTTATGAAATTTGATGTTATGGGTTTTAGATGTTTTGAGTTTTAGATGTTCTGGTCTCAATGTTATGAAATTAGATGTTATGGGTTTTAGATGTTTCAAAAGCAGAATGGGCCATAGATATATATATATATATATATATATATATATATATATATTATATACATATATATATATGTATGTGTGTGTGTGTGTGTAAATATATGCACTTGTAATATATACTATGGAAGACAAAAGCTGAGACCACCAGTTTTATGGGGTCTATATTAAATCATCGAACGCTTAGAAAAGCGAATGATGACTTATCGACCCCATGTAAGTGACAGCTTACAAACTTGAATGCTTAGAACAGCGATTTTTTTTCCAAGGGAAAAAAATCGCTGTTCAAAAAAAAATAAAACACTTAAAACATAACATAAAGTGGGAGGCTGTGCCCCTCACCCACCTCTACTTAAATATACCAACTCCGAGTTCTCACTACAGTGACAAAAATGGCAAAGTAATGGACGTGGCCAAGTGATTTCTTTTCCAGGGAAATAATTTGCTTATATGCCACTTCGTCATTTTGCCTTTTCGTCTTTTCAAGTTCGACCAAGACGCATTCAAAACAATGCGTCTTCGGTCATCTAATAAGAACCCATTTTATGGGTTCATAAGTACATGGTAGACTACTGGCCTGGGAGGATCTTAAGAAGCCTAGCCTTACATTCCCAGTGTAGTTTTTTTGCCCTTATATTTTGCATATGAATAAACCACATGTCAGCAGAATAAGGATATGCTGGGGCATTGAGAAACATGGGTGCTAAACCATGGGTTTCCCATATATTCATCCAAATTACATTTGCATAGAGTAAGAGAAGATTTTTGTGTGGTCTAAGGCAATTCCATAGAAGAGATATTCTTTGTGATGCATACCCATCTCTCCGACAAGTTTATTTTTGTCGAAGAAGAGAGTGAGATCCCTTGAGCAGGTATTTATGCTACCACTGGACTTGCGAATATATAATAGGACTGAGAGGAGAGGGTCTTTTGAGGCTGTATGTGTGAAGCTGAGGTCACCTCTTATTAGACTACATGACACCAAGAAGAGGAACAGGGCTTTGAGACAGTCTGCATACTTTAGAAAACCAAGTACAGCAGTAGCAGAAAAATAATACTAACAAACAAGCACAACCTGCAACCCAGTGGCACTGTAGGCATGCTAGAGACAATACAAGCTGACTTACCACACTACAGACAATAAAAGGCTACAGTCTGCATAGTTGTTTGTGATTTATGCCCTTCATTTTTTAGTGAGAAAGCATTGTGGTCTCTACAGTTGTGACAAGTATTAGGACAGGCACATACCAAATGGGGCGTTATATTCAGCGATCAGCATTATGAAAGCTGAGTACAGAGGAATGATTACATCCCTAGTCCTGGATGCGATACCTTTAGGTACAAGCTGTGCACTGGAAAAGGGCTTCCTTGCAATAGTGGATACCTGGTGATTAAAGGACAGTTCATTTTTGACATAAGGTTCCCAGATACCTGACTATGGGATCAACTTTCAGGGATGTTGTTAATGGTATGGTTATAAGGATACAGTTATACATTTCTTAGCATTTAGTTTTGGTCCATGGTTTTGATACCAGCCATTTGTTTGTGAAGGGCCCTCTAGGAGGATTTTAATGCCCTCTGAGTAGTTTATGGTGGCTCCAATTTACAGTCATCTGCACACTTGGTCAACCATAAACCTATAACATTTGATTTCACCTTCGAGACACATGCTAAAGAAAAGTAGTCCAATGACTGAACCTTGGGGTATACCACTAGTGACAGATCTTTTTGAGGCGGTACAGATACACACCCTAATTTCTTAGGTTCTATTTGTGTGCCAGTTTCCCATCCTATCTCTCCTACTTTGGACATAAAAGAAGAGTCTTCATGGGTTCTGTTTGAGCAGCTTTATTTTATACAAACATCACCACAGAAGTTTACTGACTTTAACTTAAACTTAAATACAAACTAATAAATGTGCTCTTGCATGCTCACTCTCTCTGGCTGCTCTTTCAAAATGGCGCTAGGGATTGCACGTCTGGAATTTATACATGCACGTACAGCCTTGACATGCTTCTTAAAGCTACAGCACACTTCACTTGCACTCTGATCTACATCCTCCCTCTTTGAGAAACAAATCAAACAATGCTACGAGTCTATTCAGCATGCAGAAATCACAGGAAATTCTTTGTCATGCATTGCACAATACTAAGTACACAAATATATACAATCAAGTCCATGTTTGTGCGTATTTCACACTAGGCTTTGATACTCGTCCATATTGTGTGACATAAAACTGGAAATTAGATTTAGCAACTGGAACTGTCACTGCAAAATGTTTGACCTGTGGAATGTCTGGAACATTTTCTGGAATGGAATCAGAATTTTGAACACATTCTGGTATGGGAACAGTGTCTGATTCACTCTTAGATTTGAAGTCTGCATCACAGAAACAATATTGTTGATTCTGGTACAGTAAGAAGATGTCTACAGTTCCTCCTATATTCCACACCCTCGAGTCTACCAGGTAGGACCTTGGCTCAGCACAGATGCCTGTAATCTGTCCAATTTGATCAAAACCTTTTGTTGTCTGGATTCATACCTTCGCTCCTTCCCTCAACGAACAAAGTAATCTGCTTGATCTGTCGTAACTAGATTTCTGGATATTACACTTCCTAACCAATTGAGCCTTGATGGTTTTATTGTTCTTAGGTTTAGGCTTCAATAAACTGGAAGTAATGGGTAGCATAGTTCTCATTTGCCTGCAAAGTAGTCTTTGAGCAGGTGAGCCAAGAATATCTTCTCTGGGTATGTTTCTGAGAGTAAGCAAATTCAAGAACACATCTGTATTGTCACACTTTGACCTTTCAAGAAATTGCTTTGCACTCTGCACTACACATTCAACTAGACCATTTGACTGAGGATATTCAGGACTACTAGTGACATGTACAAAATCCCATACTTTCACAACTGTCTGAAACAACTGGCTAGTAAATTAAGTACCATTGTCAGAAAGAACTTTGAGAGGACTACCATGAATTAAGAAATGATGTTTCAAATTAGCAATAACAGTAGTGGGTGTTAGGTTAGGTAGTAGATCAATCTCAGACCAATTTGAATAAGAGACTACCAAAAAAAAGTGGTGTTAATTGTTCCACTCAAAGATATCAGTTGCAACTGTTGACCAAGATAGTTCAGAAAATGGACTTAGCTGAAGTAGCTCTCTTTGCAAATGCAGTATAGTACTGTTGGATATGGAACAAAAAGAAAGTACTTCTTTTGGTAATAAAGGCCAAAATACTAATTCACTCACTCTTCTCTTAGTGGATATGGATCCTGGGTGACCACAATGCAAAACCTGGATATACTCTTGCTGTAAGGAAGCAGGAGCAACAATTTTAGGAGCTTTGACAATAATGCCATCTTCCATCAACAATTAATCTCTGTAAGGAATAAACTGAAAGTGAAGACTTCAGATCCAAAAAAAAAAAATACAATTTATTAAGTGCTTTCATCCTACAGTGAGTGGACTTCTTCAGAATGATAAAAAAACATCCCCTTTTGTCATTAAATACACATGCCAATCAAACAATAAGCCAATAAAACAATTAAAGAATTAATTAAAAAATCAACAGTTGAAGTAAAAACCAAAAAAGTAACCAAAATCATGTCCCATACAAAGAGGATATATAACACTTAAAAATGTAAATATACAACAAATATTGTAACAAAACCAGGACAAAAAGTACACTAATATATTACAATGTGATACTTGGAAAAATACTGCCAATATTATAAAAACTAAGGTACTCCCACTAAAAATGTCATTTTAAACCCCACATATTCTACCTAAGCTCAACCAGCCCTTTACAAAAATTCAACTTCCCTTAATTTTAACACACTCGACAGAGAAAAGTACAGTTGTGTACACTTACCATAAATGTAGATGTTTGAGTGTATTTACTGTTGCAGTCATTACATTTGGGTTATCTGCTTGCAGTAGCCCTCAGTCGGCCTGATTGACAAAGTCTTGGGTCCTGCATCGGTTGCTGTCCCTTCTTCCATGACGTCAGGTTGTTAGGGGTATAAAACATGCAGCCGACACCATTACATCAGTTTTTCTTGCCCCAGATGTCAGGTACCCCCCTAATGGTAAGCAATTAAATCTATAATACAAGAATATACCTCCAGCAAAAAAGCAAATACACCAAAAATCTTTTTGAGCATAGGAAGTGAGAGTAGAGGTATAGCCAAAAGAAGAAAGGGGGTTGGAGGGGGGTAACTAGGACTGCAACAGTGAATACACTCGAACATCTACATTTATGGTAAGTGTACACAACTGTACTATGTTCTTCGTGTTTCACTGTTGCAGTCATTACATTTGGGTAGATTCCCAAAACTAAGGTTCGGAGGATGAATTTAAATAGAATTAGGACCAGCTATAAGGCCCTGCAAGACTGCAATGGCAAAACCAGCTCTGGATTTATAGAAAATTGGCAAATGATAATGCTTGGTGAAAGTATGTACAGAACTCCAGGTAGCAGCTTCTAGGATGTCCCTTGTAAGGACTCCCCTGAGAAAGGCTGCAGCGGTAGATGCAGCCCTGGTTGAGTGGAGTCTGATGCCCTGTGGGGTAGGTTTTCCATGGTGCTTATAGCAGAAATTAATGCAGTGGCCTATCCATTTTGAAATGGTTTGCTTTGAAATAGCTTTCCCCTCTGTCCCTGCAGCAAATGCCACCAGCAGTTGTTCAGATTTCCTTTGAGGTTTAGTCCTGTCCAAGTAGAACCTAAGTTGTCTGTGCACATCTAAGGAGTGCAGTATCCATTCCCCTTTGTTCTGTGGGTTAGGAAAGAAGGTTTGGCAAATGAATGGACTGATTAAGAGCCACACTGGATACCACCTTGGGCATGAAGGAGGGATTGGATATGAGGGACACCCTGTCCGCATGAAAGATGATGAAAGGCTCCACTGCCATAAGGGCCTGTAATTCAGATACCCTTCTTGCAGAAGTGATTGCTAAAAGGAAAGCTGTTTTCCAGGAAAGACATTTTAAATCTGCAGTAGCAGCTGGCTCGAAAGGAGGAATAGTGAGTTTCTCCAAAACAAAGTTAAGGTCCCAGGCTGGAGTTGGAGTTTTCCTTGGTGGCGTTAAATTTTTGGCCCCTCTGAGGAACTGCTTGAGCAGTGGGTGACAGAAGAGAGGAGGCTCTGTGCTATAATGAGCTGAAATGGCTGAGGCATGAATTTTGATGGAGGAAAAGGACAAGCCCTTGTGAAGCATCTCAGTCAAATATTGTAGAATCTGAGGTAAATTGGGCACTGCTGCGCTCATCCCTTGAGATTGGCTCCAGGTACAAAATCTTTTCCATTTTGCAGCATAAGATTTTCTAGTACTAGGCCTCCTAGCGTCTAAAATGATATCCATCACTGATTTACTGAGGGATGGTAAAGGAGATATTAGGTAATTAGCCAGGCTGCTAGGTTCAGGGTTTACAGCTGAGGGTGCAGAATCTGGTTCCCCTGCTGAGACAACAGGGAAGGAGTCTGAGGCAGGTGCCATGGGGCCAAGCATGACACACTGCGCAGGAGGGGGTACCAGTGTTGGCGTGGCCAGTCTGGTGCAATTAAAATCATCCTTGGCTTGTCCTGTTTGATCTTTAGTAGTACCTTAGAGAGCAGAGGCAGAGGAGGAAAGGCATAAACTGATAGGTTTTTCCAGCTGAAGGATAGAGCATCCGCTTTCCAAGCTAGTTTGTGGGGAATCCTTGTGCAAAATTTGTCCAATTGATTGTTCTGGGGGGAGGCAAACAGGTCCATATCTGGGCTCCCTCATTTGCTTGTCAACATGTTGAAAATCCTTGGTTCCAGTTTCCACTTGTGTGGGTCCATGAGGTTTCTGCTTAGTCCATCTGCCAGTGTCTTTACCATTAGTTGTCCTGGAAGAATGTGGTACTTGAAGGCTGACAGAGCATTCCGTACAGCTAATATTTCCTTTTGATTTATGTGTAGGTGTATTTGACTTGGGTTCCATTTGCCCTGAATGCAATTCCCTGCCAGGTGAGCCCCCCATGCATAGTCTGATGCATCTGTTGTTAAGGTTTGGGCAGCAGGGGGTAGTGTGAATGGTAGTCCCTTGTTTTGGTGGCAGGCCTCTGCCCACCAAAGGAACTCTAGGCATAGGCAAGGTATGATAGGAAGCATAGCTTCTAGATCCTGTGAATGTTAACACCATTAGCTTTTGAGATACCATTGTAGTTTCCTCATATGCAGCCTTGCATATGGAATTAGAAGAATGCAGGAGGCCATGAACCCCAAGGCTTGCAGTATTTGCCTTGCAGATAACTGAGTTTTTGTGGCCACTTGTTTGAAGTAGGTTGTCAAATGAGTCCGTTTCTCTGGCGTGAGGAAAGCCATCTGGGAAGTTGTATTCAAGCTTGCTCCCAGGAATATAATTTGTTGACAGGGTACCAGTTGTGATTTATTTTCATTTATGGGGTACCCCAGACAAGTCAGTGCCCTTTGAGCAAAGGCCAGATGATTCAAAAGTATGTCCTGGCTTTCTGCCTTAATTAGACAATCTTCCAGGTATGGATATATTTGAATATTTCCTTGCCTGCAGAATGCAATGACTGGAGCTAGGCACTTTGTGAATACCCTGGGTGCAGTAGATAAGCCAAAGGGCAGTGCAGAGAATGGATAGTGCATGTAGCCTGCTTTGAAGTGTGTGTATCTTCTGCAAGACTCCCTGATAGGGATGTGCAGGTATGCTTCTTTTAAGTCTAGTGTTGCCAACCATGCATCTTTGCCTAGCATAGGAAGCAGCTGATGAAGAGTCAGCATCTTGAATTTTGGAATCACCAGAAATGTACTTAAAGTAGAAAGGTCCAGGATAGGATGCCATGTATTGCCTTTTCTGGGTACCAGAAAAAGTCTTGAATAGAAACCTTGTCCCTTTTCCTCTTCTGGTACCAACTGAATAGCCCTCAAGCTTAAGAGAGAGACTACTTGATTTTGGGCCTCTGCCCACTGATTTGGGGGCAGATCTGGCCACCTGCTTGGTGCTGGTAAGGTGTGGAAGTGAAATCTGTATCCTCGGGACACTATAGTTAAAACCCATTTGTCCTGGATAATGAGTTCCCAGTTTTTGGCCTGCAGACCATTCTTTCCACCTAAAGGAGCATTCAGTTGGGAAGTGCTTGGAAGTTTTAAAAGCAAGTCATTGAGACAGTTTTCCATAGGGGGAAGTCTTACTACTCCCTGATTTGGGTGCAGAAACCCTCCACTGCTTAGCCTTGTGTGTCCCCTGGAACTGAAACCTGGGGTTTCTGCTGTGTCTTGGTTTGGCTTGAGAAGACCTAGAAGGGGCTGAAAAGGACCAATTCTTAGAGGGCCAGTGCCTACTAAATCTAGGAGGCTGAACTTGTAAGAAATCTTTAACAGTTTGCATAGATTTAGCTTTATCTTCTATCTTTTTAAGAACTTCATCAGCCTTGCTGCCAAACAGGCGGTCCTGATTTAATGGAGCATTCAACAATTTAGCTTTAACATGATCAGACAAAGATTGCTCCTTAAGCCAAGCGTGCCTTCTGAGCACAGACCCAGTAACAGCAGCCCTGCAAGAGGCCTCTAATGAATCAAATCCACATTGCAAAGTATGTTTCCAACCTATTCAGCAGAATGCATTAAATCCTGTAATTCTTTATTTTCCGCACAGTCAGGAATCAACATCATTTTCTGTTTAAGCAATCCAATAACATGTTGCTGATACTTTAACATATGAAACTGGCAGTTTAAAGCCCTAATGGCCAAGGTTGCAGAAGTGTAAACCTTCTTACCCAATCTATCCAGCTCCCTGGAGTCTCTATCAGAAGGGGTAGGATTTTTAGCAGTAGAAGCCTTAATGCCCTTGGGTCCCTGTGAAATAGTCTCTGGATCCGCAATAGGATTTTTAAAAAGGAACTTGTGTGAATCAGGAACCCTGTAATATCTGTCAGGTTTTCTGGGAGCAGAAGGCAAAGAATCAGGGGCCAAACTAGATTCTGAAAAAGCATCATCAACAATGTCTAGTACAGGAGGAATAGCTAAAGGCCTATGCTGAGACAGGAGTAAGAAATCCCCAAGCCTCTTTTTTGAAATCAGAAAACTCCTGGCTTTCTTAGTGGAAATGCTCCCTTAGAGTATGTAAGGTTTCACCAAAAGAAAAATCCTCTGGAGGGGAAGAAGAGGGAATACAGTCCTCTGCATCAGAATCCTCATAAGTAGATAAGGGCAAATCCAGATCATCAGAAGAATCAGAAAAATCAGAATCCTGGTCAGAAGATTCATAAACAACTTCAGTCCTAGGTCTCTTAGAAGGGGGAGGTTGGCTTCCCCTGATTAGAGTTATAAGATCTTCAGCCATTCTTATAATTTGTTTTTTAGGCATAGAGGCCTGAGCATGCGGCCTGGGTGTTGTTTTTTTAGGCATGGTTCGAGATTTAGGCCTAAATGAAGAAGGAGGCATCTGTTTAATATGCAAGTCCGTAGGCCTGAATACACCCTCAGAAGCCGGCGCCTGCACAGCGGCTCCAGACCCATCCAAGGTAGAGACATCCGCGGGTTCCATAGTTGAAGCATCTCGCAGCATACCGGACTCCGAATGGGTCTCAGTACAGGCCTGTGAATCAGAAGTAGCGGATGTCAGGGGCTGTGGAAGTAACTCACTGCATACCGGCGAACTGGCGACTGGCTTAGGAGAAGCGTCGTCGGCAGTTTTGGACATCGGCAGCCTGTCTCTGTCTTTATCTGTGCGTTTTTTCGAAATCCCAGCAGTCGGATGGCTAACCGATGACAATTCTGGATAAGTAAACTGAAAACCGAAATATTTAGAGGCAAAAATATACCGATGACAGATAGTGCGCTGATTAAATAAAGCACAAAACCGACAGCAAGGTATGTCGTGGTCAGGGCCTAGGCAAGGAATACATTACGAATGAAAATCTTTATGAGGTATTTGCTTTCCACAAGTAATGCAATTATGAACTTTTACTAACATCAGTAAGGAGCAAGAAAAAGTTTCCCCAACAGGGTACTTAGCTTTAGTTGAAGACTTCAGTTCTGAAACTCGAAAACGAAAATTTCAGGAGTTGGTCGACCGGCACTTGTGAACTGCTTCTGCTTCAGGCACCGCACGGCAAGAAAGACTGATGTAATGGCGTTGGCTGCATGTTTTATACCCCTGAAAACCTGACGTCATGGAAGAAGGGACAGCAACCAACGCAGGACCCAAGACTTTGCTAATCAGGCTGACTGAGGGCTACTGCAAGCAGATAACCCAAATGTAATGAATGCAGCAGTGAAACACGATGAACATCTGCCTCATTCAATCCAGGGTACTGGGTGGCATTAGCTGTGAACTGCCATTTGAGCTCCAAAAACAACAAGTGGTCATCAGTGGATCCACCTCTCTGCCCCAGATTTGCCTGGTCAATGACAATAAATTTATACCTATGACCAGGATTCTCCAATAAATGTTTATACAAGGCATTCCTAATATCTTTTTTACCAATATCATAATTATGTTGGTAGATCCTTTTCCTAAGACTTAACTTTGTTTTGCTTATATAAAAATCTCTGTAAGAAAAATAGGTTTGCACTTCAGGTGGTACCCTAGATTGCTTTGATGGCCATCCAGCATTAATGTAGTGATTGAGCTTCTGCAAAACTGGATCAGTCTAAGTGTGATCTCTCAACTCATCAAGTCTAGTGGTAGAAAAATTATGAACTGACATCACATCAAAGTCAAAATTCTCTGCGTCAAGCTGTTCTGTCATATATATGGGTGATCGGGATAAGGTATCAGCCAGATAGAGCAATTTGCCTTTCGTGTAGACCATTTTGAAATTGTACTTTTGCAATTTGAGTATCATTCATTGTAATCTCGCTGGAGTGGATTAGCAACTAGAGGTTGGTGGTCAGTTTCAATCTGAATAGCTCGACCATAAATATAATCATGAAACTTGGAACATCCAAATACTTTTGCCAAAAGCTCCTTCTCAATCTGAGCATACTGCATCTAAGTTTGGGTTAGTGTCCTAGATGCATAGGCTACTGGTCTGCCCTCTTGTAGTATAACTGCACCAAGACCAAATTTTGAGGCATCACAGGAGAGATTAACTGGTTTGTTCACATCATAGTATCTTAATGTAGGTGGGATGGCAATTTTCTGCTTAAAGTCTTCAAATGCATTCTGGTGCTGTTCCAACCATGACCATGCAACATTTTTATGTTAGTTTTCTTAAAAGGTGCTGTCACCTCACTGATGTCTGGTATAAATTTGCCTAAATAGTTGACCATGCCAAGAAAATGTAGCGCTTGTACATTATCTGGTGCTGACATCTCAAGAATAGCTGCTTGCTTGATCGGGTCTGGTCTCAAGCCTGCACTCCTAAACAAATGACCTATAAATTTGCACTTCAGAGGATTGAGCTTCAGGTTTACCTCATGTACTCTGTCTAGAACATTCTTGAGGTTTCTGTCATACTCTGCTTCACCATTCCCTCCAACTACTAAATCATCTACTATTATGGCACAAGGATAACTCGAAAAAATTTGCTGCACTGCATGCTGAAAGATTTCACTCGCAGAATTTATTCCAAATGGCATCCTTAGTAATCTGTATCTGCCAAACGGAGTACCAAAAGTAGTTAAAAATGAAATAACTTGCAAAATCAACTCTTTGCATCCAAGACAGAGAGAACAGTGGCATTCGGTATTAAGGCTGCAACCTCTTTGACTGCATGCATTGGGTGATATGCTCTCTTTAATGCTTTGTTCAAATCTCTTGCATCAATACATATTCTGATTTCATCTGTGGCTTTTTTGTGAGCATGGATGATGCCCATTCAGTTGGTTCTATGGCTGGACAAATCATACCTTGCAGCACCATTTTATTCACCTGAGCCTTAACTTTATCCTGTATAGCTATCAGAACTCTTCTTGCTGGTCTAACTACTGGAGTGACCTCTGGGTCTAACATGGTATACACAACTGGAAGTTTGCCTAACTTGTCATTGAAAACATCAGCATACTCTCATAAAATGGCTTCAGAAAAATTAGAACTTGGAAATTTACTTACATGATGAACTTCTTTAGCAAAAGAAAGCAGATCATAGGATCATAGGAGTTTACTAGGCTATTGGCCTTGAGGCCCTTATAAGCCTAGCCAAGAGTTTAGTCCATGTTTAGACAAATCAGCACCCAATGCTCCTGTCCAGCGGGGATATGGATGGAATCCCAGGGGTATATTTTCTGTTTCCCATCCAGTTATCCAGGTTGAGCTTAACAAGGGGTAAAGAGCAAGGGAGCCCGCAGGATTTTTTGCAGGGGGGTGCAAACCCAGAGCCCCACCCACATAGCTCACCCCGCCCCCTGCCAACACAGCCCCGCCCAAGTCCACCCACCCCAAGCCCCGCCCACACAGCCATTCCAGTGTCCCATTACTTGGCTATTTCTCCCCATTTACTGTAGACACTGTTCAAATCTGTGTGCATACTGTGCTATGCTTTAGTTCTACAATGATTACAGGCAGTTGGATTTAATTTACAACTTTTATTTCAAACATTATAGCCCAAACACAGAGACATTTACTAAACCTAAACAAAGCAATAGTCTTACAATGAAAACAGACTTGGCATTAAAGCTTCTCTACTTTTGAAACTCACATTCAATGAAACAGAATTGAAACCCACATTCAGAGAAAATGCATCTGGCCAGTGGCAGGTTATTTACCTTTGAACTGTTTAAGCAATAGGCTCCTTGCACACCGTTAGGGCCATGCAAAAGTTATTTGATTTACCTGATTGTATTAATTATAATATATAATAGAATTATATCCCTTGTATTATACAGCAACACTTGTTTGAGTGTCGCTGCCGAAGTAAAAGTAATCTGAATAATTCCACATTAAAGATATCTGAAACTAATGAAGATGTTGTTGCTAGAAAACTGTATATTTCAGTGTTTCATCTACAAATTCAGTGCCTGCTGCCATCAAAGAATAAATTGCCTATGTTAAATTAAAAAAATGGTAAGCTGGTATATTGCAATAGAAAATGAATGACAAGCTGAAAAACAGGTTCATAGTTATTAGGCATCTCATCCAAAGGAGGACATCCTGAGGACTGCAGCATACAAATGTATATGCTGTAGGAATAGAACCTCAAGCCTTTACATTAAGATGCAAGTATTCTACTTGTGGTGCTACTAACATAGCTTTAAAACTTTATACCACAATAGAGATACCATTTGCTAAACAAAATGGTTGCACATTGTAAATAGACTTGGCATGAGCAGCAGTGAACTTCGCTTCCCTTAAAACTCACAGTTCCTTGAAAATGCACTTGAAAATTCCACCTGCTAACTAACTTGGGCATTTCACTTTCTCTCTCTCTTACAAAGATACCACACCCCTCAAGGCCTCACCCTTAGTGCAAGAAATCTTGACAAAGCCTAAAATAAATAGGGACAGATTATAAATATGGCTCTCAGAAACTTAGAAAATTGCAAGAGTAACAGGATTTGTGTTGGTATGCATTTTTCTAAATGACATGACATCTAAAACTGAAATGTCTCATTATTTAGCAACTTCAATCCTTTTAAGAGGAATATGGGGCAAAAATCTGGACAGCTGAGGGTATGCTACCTCCCTCTTATACACACACACCAAATAATTCTGGTCAGACTTGAATTAGTTCTGGGAAGGTTGCACTGAACGGCACCGTGCTTGATCTGAAGTGGGTGAAATCCTGGTAGCTAGTGATTGCAGCTCAGCAATGTGGAGCATTAAAGCATTTTAGCAGAGCATTGTTTCATCACTACCTATTGTGTTTGCACATAAGCTGTAGTTATTTCAAACATTTGCCTTTTTTTGATTACTACAGAGTACATTTACCCACCAGAGCTATTGTGTTTTGACTTCAGTGTGGAGCTAGTTGTTGCGGGGCTTGGCTTTTAAGTAAGGTAGCAATGCTTATTTACCATATACCATTAAAGCCACCCAACTACAAGTGTACTAACATACAGACACTGCTATAAGACACTGGTCTCCAATAAAATGTAATGAACTTCTGAAAACACTGTAATCCTGTCCTTTTATTACAAATACTGTCATATGCATTTCAATACCCAAGGCTTATACATTATCTAGCTATGTAAATATTCTCTGCATGGCAACAACGAAAAGGCTTTCAATGCTGGCAATTCTTTAACAATATGCTTACTAAAGCTTACTTGCATCTTACAATGTCCGACAAGCTTACTAAAGCTTACTTGCATCTTACAATCTCCGACAAGCTTACCTGATGTTCATTAAACCATGGCTACTTAAACAGAGCAACAGGACACTGTGATAGCATGCAGTTCCTGAATAATAAGAAGCATAAATCAACAGTATAAAAATCTGATAGAAAACCAGAACATTTTGCAAAATCAAGGACAGATGAAAAGCCACGGTCGTATTTGTGTTCTACTTTGGATGGGGGAATACTCTGCACACTTACTGCACAACTGCTTCTTGCCTTCCTTGGACACATCCCGAGCCACTACAATGGGGGCTGGGGTGCAATAAGTATGTCATAATTTGAAATGTCTCTGGCTGACAGTGATGGCTGACACTCCTACCTCTCAACTTCAGAGCAAGAAATCTGGACAAAGCTATACATAGAACTAGAAGTGGGACACAGGCCCAAAAATAAGGCCAATTTTTAAATATTGCTCTTATTAACTTAATAGAACAGGTAGATCTTGCATTAGTACAAATTTTCTGAAGGGTATAAAATCTGAAACTCAAATGTCTGCCATTATTTTCTAACTTCAATCTTTAATGACTTGCCACTAATTTGCCAGAAACCACAATTTTATGAAAAACAGACCAAAATGTGATGCAAAATTCCTGTCAAAAGGGACACCTTTTAATATTAACAGTTAACTTGAAGCAGCTAACAAAATAAGAGCATCCACATGCATTTCTGAAATAAAGGTAATCTATAACTGATCATTACAGTTATAATTGTAAACCCTCCACATTTTCTTCCAAAATTGCCATTTTGGAGGAGGGATTATTAGGGAGAGCAACATTTTGAGCCAGAATTGGGGACAATTGAGATGTTTGGATATTCCTAATCTACAAAGTGATTTGCACGTACCTCTCAACCTCTTAATGCAGGAAATCTGAACAAGGCCAAATATATTGGGGAACATACAGACACTACTAAAAATTACTCTTGTATAAACTTAAACAGTCTTGCATTAGCATGCATTTTTCTGAAGGTTATGACATCTGACACTCAGTGTCTGTCATTTAATGGCTTCATTCCTAAATGATTTGCTAGAAAACCACAAATGTTATGAGAAACAAACCAAAAATAAGCAGCAAATATCTATTAATTCTGCAAAGATACGGACAACTGAGAGGTATAGTTCAACCAGGGCTGCCTGAGTTTGATACCCCCCCCCCTCACAAAATCATGGTCAAATGGAGCCTCCCCCCTGCAGCCATTCCAATGTCCCATTCCTTGGTTATTTTGCCCCATTTACCATAAACACTAATGTGCATACTGCTTTACTTCTGCGATGATTTAGGATTTCATTTGAAAGTTTTATTTGCATTTTACAGCACAAACCCTAATACATATCTGTTAAAGCAATGCAGTCTCAATGAAAATAGACTAACATTAAAACTTCTCTGCCCTTGAAACTCACATGCATTGAAACAGCACTGAAACCCACTTTCAGAGAAAATACATTTTGCCAATTGCAAATATTAACTCTGGGCTGTCTTCAAAATCATAGGCCCCTCGAACATAACATACACATGCTCTTTGATACACCTTCCTGACTGTATTACATTATATTCCTTGTACAATACAGTACAGTTGTTAAAGGGCATTTTAAATTTATTATTTTGAAATTTTTTCCAGTAAACAAAGAAACAAAAAGCATCCACCAATGACAAAATTGCCCAATTCAGAACATTTCCATCATAAAAAGTCTACTCAAGTCCACCAGTATCAGTAAAAAATACACAATCTCTGTAGTAAAATCCACATTGAAGAAATTTGTAACTAATAGAGGTTGCTGCTAGCAAACACTTTATATGTCATTGTTTAATCTACAAATAAAGTGCCTGTTACCCTTGAAGAATAAATTGCCTTTGTTGCATGCAGTAAAAAAAATGAAAAGCTAGTAATACCGCAATAGAGAATGGATAGCAAACTGTTAACAGGTTCATAGTTACTAGGTATCTTTGCCAAAAGGACTGCAGCATCCACCCCTTTACAACACAATACAGCATCAGCAATGCATTTACCTACTGTGGGAGTAGAACCCACAGCCTTCAGCATCTAAAGCAAGTACACTATCTGTTGTGTTATTAACAATGCAAGCAGACTAAACATAAGCAGCACTAAACTTTTGCTCCCCTGCAGCTCTCAGCTCCTTGTAAAATCTACTAGACACTCAGCTGTATCTCTGAACTTTGCAGCACAAGAAATCTGGAAAAAGCGAAATTTATTGGGGCAAAAGGCCAAAACCAGGGACACATTTTAAACATTGCTTGTATAATGTTTGAAAGTTGCTAGAATAAAATGCTGCTACCACCATACATTTCACTGCCACGTCTTGAACCCAGGGGACCCCATGCAAAACAGTCAAAGCAACATACCACTACCAAATCAGCTGTTTTGTGAAAGAGGAAGACTGAAACTTTACCATTTAGTGAATTCAGTTCTCACCATAGCACAGCTGTCAACCTCTTAGCACAAAAGACCTGAACAAAGCCAATAATGGGTGACTACAACCACCAAACATTCAGTGAATTCAGTTCTCACCATAGCTCTCAACCTCTTAGCAAATAACACCCGGACAAAGCCAGTAATGAGAGAATATAGCCCCCAAACATTTTCAGTGAAATCAGTTCTTACCATAGCTCTCAACATTAGCAAAAAACCTGGATGAAGCCAATAAATACCTGAACAAAGCCAATACTGGGTTAATACAGCCCCCAAACATATTCAGTGAATTCAATTCTTACCATAACTCTCAACCCTAGCACAAAACCTGGATGAAGCCAATAATGGGGGGAATACAGTCCCAAACACAGGGATACATTTCAAATATCCATCTTGTACACTTAGAAAATTGCTAGAATAAAAGCTTGCTTTTGTTACCATACACTTTGACTTTTTGAAGAATATGAAGTCCGATATTGAAATGTGTCCATTTTTTTAACATTTATTAACCAGGAAAGTCTGACTTTGAAAAAAAAAAGCTAATTTTTTAGCAGAGGCCCAGGGAGAAACACTACAGACAGCCAAGAATAAAACCAGATAACATTTAGCTGTCAGGCAACAAGGACACAAATGCAGAAACCACAGATTTTATGAGGAACAGAAAAAATATGAGGGAAAATCCTGCAACATTTTTACAAATGGTGGTGGGTAGGGAATTCAGGCTCTTGCCACTTGGGGCCAAGGTACAGGGTTCTAGCCTTATTCTCTACCCACCACCATGTGCACCTGGGGCATTTCACACACACACACACACACACACACACACACACACACACACCTCTCTACAATAACAAATAAAGACTGAATACTTGTATTACCCAGCAAAATATGTTAATATTCCTGTCTGATATTGTTCACTTAGAAACCAGATCTTCAGTCAGGACATTAAGGCTTGAAATGCCATCTTGGCAAACACCTTTTAACAGTGCTAAATGTTTTATGGGGCTGTGGCTTTGTTTGCATTGATACGGTAAAGCTTAGCTAATTGTGTGTTGTTGTGTTTTAGGCATTAGGTAACTCGACAACACTGAGCCTGAACACGCCAGTGGGTTGTAACTCAGCTAATCGATTAATTGATCCAGCTGTAGTACATAACTGTAATGTAATGTCATGCTCCTGTGCCCAGTGCCTTCTACTCATTCTGAAAAACAAATACTAAAACTGGTGCTACGATCGACCTCCCATCGAAAGTTTAAAATTATCTTAATTTTTAAGCACCAGGAAGCAAACATTTTGTCAAGAGTGAGTACACAACAAAGCGTCAGATGACGCCTGGAAGTCAGGAGTAAAGCCAGCAGTGCCTGTGTTATTATTCCTATTCTGCAACTAAGTGTACCAAATCCAGTACCCAGGTTAACACGTTTGTAATTGTGCTCTTCTCTTGTATTGCTTTCAACTGTCCCTGATTTCCAGCTGTATGTTGATTCCTAACCCTTTATTGACCTACAAAATAGTACATTATTAGATTCCAAATGACTAGTATTAATGTGTACTGTTGTTGATATTCAACCCACAATATTTTGCCGGAGGAGTTAGATAAATTGCAGGGTTATACATTTACTTTACTTTGTCATTCTGTAGATCTAATATCAAATCCTGGTGTGCAAATCATGCACTTTGTATATAGTACTATTGCATTTTGTATTGTGCCAGTGACCCATGCTAATTCACTGATTTTGGAAATGCACACAGATAAATGGAGAGAGATGTGTATAGGATGGATCCATTTGCTTTTAATCATAGGTTCATAGGTTCATACTAGGCTATCTGCCCTAAGGCATTTATAAGCCTAGCCAGAGTATGTTTGGCTTTCGCCACCCATTTTAAATTAATTTTGCTATGCCCTTTTTCGAGGTTTGCTATGCCCTTTTTCGAGGTTAAACTCTTTCCAGTGGTGAGAATCAAACCATGCACCTTATGGTTGAAAGGCATACACCTTAACCACTGTACCATTGAGCCTTTCAGGTCCTTTTTAAGCCTAGCCATGCATCCCTGGAAACGGAATACAATCAGGTGGGTTGCAAACTAGCTCAATGATAGGAGACTCCCACCTCCCTCAGCAGGCCAGTAAGTAACGAGTGGTGTTCCACAAGGTTCGGGTCTGGGGCCATACCATTCAGAATATAAGTACAGGCTAAAACAAAAGGTTTGTGGCAGACTATGAATGGGAAGCAATAAGAGTCCCCTAATGATGTCAATATCCTGCAGGAGGGATTTACACTGACCGACTAGTGCCAAAGTCAGACTCCAACTTGATGCACAAAATGCATCATCATATCTTTTGGCAAATGCAATGTCCCTGCAGATTACCACATTAACAAACTACACATACAAAATCACTGCTGAGACCTAGGCACGCAGGTGGACAAGCTTACGTCTGATCACTACATCTCTACAATGGTAAGAAGGGCATTCTACGTTACTCACTTCATAATACTGCCTCGGAAAGGGGAAAAATTAATCCCTTGTACTTTTCCCTCACTCAAACAACTGAATAAAATATTCCCTTTGGTATATACCTTTCCAGACATCTGCAGCAACTGGAGAGACCACAGAGGTTTCTCACAAAGAAACTTTAGGGTCTTCAACACGTTCTACTTGGAGAAACTCAAATCAATCACTTTACTCTGTTTCATACAGAGGACTCAGAAGGATATGTGCCTTGCACATAAAGCAAACCCAGACCCTGCTTTACTAGAAATACTGCACATTTGCAAGTCCAATGGTAAGAGTGTCACCCACCCTAAAGACCTTAACCTGGTATGTGACATCAATAGCAATTGCTGGAGACACAGATTTGTGTCTCAGAAGTTGTCCCATTTCTGGAATAGGCTTTCAATTCACAACTAAGTCACTTGTTGACCCTATTTTAAGTGAAATTTGGACTACTGGATGGTGGCAGTAACTTCAGAAGGGAAACTGGGTGGAATCCCTGGTGTGGAGAGGGGTAACTGCAGAATTTAGTGCTGGCTCAAAACTGGCACTCCAGGGAGCAGGGCTTCAACTTGGCTAGGTTTAATAACTGCCCTAGTGTCATTGGCACAGTAATTGCCTAGGAACCTATGAAAATAAAGTTGGTAACACAAATTGTTATGATGGAATACCTGAACCAAACCACCTCATCCAGTTTCCCAAGTGTGCATACCATACCTTGTGATACTGACACCCCAACCCCATATAAAAATGAGAAAAAGTGGGGTTGATAATGCTACCCAAGAAATACACAATATTCTTTAAGTTATCCACCCCTGGCAACTGTCTTATCAACAGCACACTACTAAGAGTTGATCGAGTAGTCAGGGATCTGGGGGCACATGTAGACAGTAGTACAGCCTTTGACCATCACCCGTCTACAGTAGTGAGAAAATCATTCTATGTTGAGCGACTTAAGTATGGCAGCTAGGTCCAAGAAAGTCACCGTTCCACTACATTTAACATTCAGACCCATCACAAGAGTCCCAAGGCCACCTTTAGTATGTACCCAACCATGCACATCCAAAGATTGTATTGTTTACAAATGCTCCTCACCAAAAGAAAACATGTAAACAGTCTATCCTATGCAGACCGACTCAAAGCCCTATCCCTGTACTCTGTTACAGGCCATTGAGGGAACATGTATGCCTGGCATACAAGGAATTGTTAAGACACCACCCTACTGGACTTCCAGCAGATCTGCAAAATAAACAAGCCAGAAGCACACTAAAGACACAAATCTTGCCAGTTGGAATCGAGAGTTTGGGGGGCAACCTAAAATCCATTGGGGCAAATGCCCCTCCCAACACACCAAAAAGGGCATAAAGAAATTTAAGATACGTGAAGCAAGGGGTTAGCAGCCCCTGCTGGATGTGAGTCGTTTCTTGCATTGACATCAACCCAGTAATCACCATTATACAGTTTAACCTTTTAAACGTTTTCAAGTAGTAAAACAATTAGAACAATAATTAAAAAGTGTCACACTTGACTGAAAGCCCCATCAGGGTGTCAAGTCAGCACACCCACACCTGTGCAAAGTACAACTGTGTCTTAATATAAACAATTGTCATAGAACCTGCTGGAGAGAAGTGTGTGTATCCCAGAGAATACTCTTTCATTGGAGCAGGCACCCCATCCCTGTGAAGCAGAGGTCCCCCCTAAACAACTTCAACCATTGGCTGAGGAACAGGAAATTCATTGCTGGTGCATTAACCCCTACTCTAATGGTCATACCTCTCAACTGTCCCTGCCCGACTCAATTTTTAGTTCTGTCCCTCTTAATCCATCCTAAAACTAGTGATTTTTGGAGGAAAGGGTGAACTACAATTAAATCAATAGGGACAATAGTCAAGAGTTACACTCGTATTTTACTCCAGAAAAGAGTATATAAATTCTTATGCTCCAATAACATCAATGTCTCAAGTTAATAGCATTAACTTTTTAAAATTGTCCCAGATTTATTTTCTTGATTTTGTCCCCGATTGGTTGAGAACTATGGTAGTGGTCACAGCCTGGAAATTGTTTAATGCTTACACATACCAAGAGTACGAGAATTTGACAGAGTTGGGATGCTTGATAAAGTTTAAAAAGGCCCCAATGGTCATTAGCCTAGTAAAAAAAAGGGGGGATTGCAACAAGCACGGCACCACTTTCACCGAAAACCAATTCCGCTACAGTATTCTTTAAGGCACTACAGGGCAAAGAGCAGCTAGAAGATATTCTTATAAAATTATTCAATACACCATCAAAAACCAAGTAACAAACTGAAGCCAGATGCCCAGTTTGCAATGCAAGCTGGACCCTGCGGACTGTGAGCAGCATCAAATTTGTTGGAGCTCGGCAGCAGACTGGTAACGGGCCAAAACGCATAAAACAGCAAGATGCTCGAACAGGTTAAAGTAAAGTAAAGAGCCCTGGTGCTCACGACCTATGCGCTTGAAGAAACTGCGTTCTTACGAGTGGCCTAATGAAACTTTTGGGGGACCTTCCTACGACATGGTTAAGGCATGTGCTTCTGAAGAACTATTAAGAGAATAGTCTGATTTGATCAACTGTGACAGTTTGGATCAGATGAACAGCTTTTCAGAGTCCTAATTACACATACTTGGGAACTCAATCAACAGCATACTAATGTAACGTATAAAAACTACAAATATTTACATAATATGCTTAAAAGACTTCCAGAAATATTCCGAAAAGATGAAACCCCTGCACAGCATGTGACCAAGCACACTACAGACTATAGTGTTTAATCATTTTTACCTTTATACAAACGTAAAGATGACTATACAGGACAACAAAAATAATATTCCAGTTTATCTGACACACACACACTCACGCTCTACCTGAGGTATTCCGTTTCGGGTCCCATCTTCCGTTCCTGCTCTCAAACCTCTAAATCATCGCATGAGTGACAGCGATGATGTCAGCACACCAGCCCACGACTGTGCTGTTAGCACAGACTTCTTAAAGAAGAATGCACTATCTTCTTAAAGAAGAACGCACCTATAAAAAAAAAAAAAAAAAACTTTTTTGGAAATTATCTAGTCAGCCGATTCCAGGGGGGTGCAAGTGCACCCCCTTGCACCTGCCTGCGGGCGCCCTTGGTAAAGAGGTACTATGCTTGATGAGGGAGCCTATTCCACAGATGGGGGAGTCTCTGGGATACAAATCTGTCCCACCAACAAGTCTTGTTGATGTCACAAACCAGGTTGAGGCCGAGCATGTGGGTTACTCGAGTGGAGCTTAACTTGTGGATGTGCAGCAGTCCCATCAAGGTGGGGTCCGTGATCGCCTTGTATGCCAGACAGCGGTCAGCACCGAGGTGTCTGTGTGAAACTGAGCAGAGGGATAGGGCTTTTAGCCTATCTGTGTATGGTAGATGTTTGAGGCCCTGGATTCTCCTAGTGAGGAAACTCTGTGGTCTGTCCAGCTGCTGCATGTGCTTTGCGAGGTACATGCCGAAAGGGGCATTATACTCAATAATGGGCCTTATAAGATGAGAATACAGGGATGTTATGACCTTC
This sequence comes from Protopterus annectens, assembly GCF_019279795.1. Taxonomy (NCBI): domain Eukaryota; kingdom Metazoa; phylum Chordata; order Ceratodontiformes; family Protopteridae; genus Protopterus; species Protopterus annectens. The sequence goes on from NC_056729.1 coordinate 67,922,129, forward strand.
TTGTCCCTGGATGAGATACCCTTACTTATGAGGTGGGCCATGTAGAAGGCTTTCTATACAATGGAAGCAACATGGTGGTCAAAAGTCAGGTTGCTATCAACCTGGGTGTATAAAAACCCTCAATACTGATTGCATGTTTAAGATGTTGTTATTAATGCAATAATTTGTGGGGATGTCACTCTCCCCACAGGGGATGATGATGCATTTTTTGATATTCAGCTTGATGCCATGTTTCTGGCACCAGTCATTTGTCTGAGTAAGACCCTCTTGGAGGATGTCTACATCACTAGTGGAACTGATGACAGCATCCAGCTTGCAGTCATCTGCAAACTTGGTCAGCTATAGCCCACTGGTTTTGGCCTGCACCTCAGAAAAGTATATCCCAAATAACAGAGGCCCTAAGACCAAACTCTGGGGTATGCCACTTGTTACGGTTCTACTGCTTGAGGTGGCTTCCCCTATTTTGACAACGTGGGTTCTGTCAGTGAGCTACTTTGCTAACCATCTGGTAGCATATGTATTGATGCCTAGTTGAGAGAGTTTATCTATTATGCCTGAGTGGGGAATAGTGTCAAAGGCTTTGGCCAGGTCAAGGTAGGCTGTGTGCACCATCTTTCCCTCGTCCATGGCTTTGGTGACCATCTCAAAGACATCGACCAAATTTAGCAGACATGACCTCCCCCTGACGAAGCCAAACTGTTTGGGATCAAGTGTTTGGAAGTTGCCAATGTCCTTGTTAACGAGGCCCATGATAATCCATTCCATGGCCTTGCAGATCAGGCTAGTTAGGCTGATGGGTCTATAACTTCCTGGATTGGTGGACACTCCACCTTTGTGTAAAGGGATGAAAGTGGCTGTCCTCCACTCAGCTGGGATGAAACCAGTACTCAGGCTTTGGTTGAATAGGTTGCCTACGGTGCTGCAAGTTCCTGCCGGAGTTTATGTATGATGCAGCCTGAGATGTTATCGAGTCCCATGGAGGCTGTATTTTTTGCATTTGAGAAACCAGTGATGACCTGTTCCCCTAGATATAAGGGGAAGGGGACAGATACTGGGGATGTCCTGATTTACTGATGGGGAGGACAGAGGTGGGTAAAGTTTTCACTGAATCTGTCAGCCAGCAAGTTTGCTATATCTACAGCATTTGTATATGTGGTGTCCATGACCACCAGCTCTGAACAGATCTGGGTGCTTCCTTTGAGGTTGCGGACATATGTGAAGAAGGCCTTATGATTGTCTCTAATAGAGGTGGCCAATTTGGACTTGAAGTTTGCTTTGGAGGATTTCACTAGTGCTCTTATTTGCTTGTTCAGGCTAAGGAGACAATGCTTACAATTGGGCATCTGCTCCTTCTTGGTCTTGAACAGCAATTTATTCCTTTTGTTATAGAGTTTATTTATTGCAGATGTCCACCAGATGGGCTTACTCTTCCTTGTGCAGGATTATTTAGTCATGCTGGGTATTCCTGATTCCATGCATCTATATAAATGCTCGCATAGTGTTTTGGTGTACTCTTGGATATTGGTGCCAGTTCCTACATAGGGGGAGGGGGTTGTGAAGCTCTTTATACCATCCCTCAGGAGGCTGTAATCAGCTTTGGATAGGTTTTCTATGTCTGATCCTAGCTAGAGGGGGGTTGGGGGAGATGGTGATTTCAAAACTGACCACTTTGTGGTTGAATCTTACCAGGGAGGATGATACTATAGGGATGCTGCAGTGGTTACTCATGTTGGTTAATACCAAGTCCAAGATATTATCACCTCTTGTGGGGGTATCGACTAGCTGTTCAAAGGCATTTGCACTGACAAAAATCAAGGAATCTCTGGACATTTGTGTTCTGGCCTGAGTAGTTCATCCAATCTGTTTGGGAAGTTAAAGTCACCCAGGATCAGGGTAAAGGGTTGAATCTTGATAGATTCGAACAGGTCCAAATAGGTGGATTGGGCACCTTGAGTCAGATTTGGGGGCCAGTAGCTAGCTATGAATTGAATAGGGGTCTTGTCAATGGTTAACTGCACCTGGAGTGTCTCCTGTGCGTCATACTGTTTAATCATTCTGGAGGTGTGTATGTCTTTAATGTATATTGAAACTTCACCTCCTTTGGCTTTACTGCCAACAGTTTGGGGTCTGATTGTATGATAGGATGAGTAACCTGGCAATGATGGGGTGCACTCCACAGCTTTGAACCAGGTTTCTGTGACTGCACAGATGTCAGCATTTTCTAGGGTTAGGAATGCTTGCAATGAGTGCAGTTTCTGTTTAGACTCCTAGCGTTTAGCAGCATGACCTTTAATTTGTGTTTTGTTGAAATTTTTATGTTGATAGTTTTAACCTCATCACTTTTCCTAAAAAAGCACTTTAGGGGAGGTAATAGCCTTTGCCTGAAGCCTGAAGCCCAGGTGAGACAGATGCAGGCCATTTCTGGCAAAGCATCATGGTCTGTCAATCATATCTTCCCAGGCTGTCAGGTACTGGATCCTCCTGGAATGACACCAGTAACTAAGATAATTGTTAAAGTTAATCATTTTCTGTTTGTATTGAGGCATCATTCTGGGTGATGGCAGAATGCTGCTTAAGCTAGGGATATACCTGCCTGGGACACATTCATCTCAAGTCATTCATGCCAACATGGACTATGACAGAGTCATAACAGTACCTGTTGTTGAGTGACTTGAGTGCGTATGTGATATGGTGGATTCTGGCACCTGAGAGACATCTAACCATGACTTTCTCCTTATCCAGCTGGGTGAGAGGCACATCTGTGTGCCTCACAACGGAGTCTCCTTTGACTAATATGCTGGGTTTATGGTGAAGCCTTAGTGGCTGTGAGGCACAGGTGTGTGGACTATGCAAGGTATGTGGTGTGCAGGGCTGTGGAGATAGTGTTTGTTTTTGCCTCAGAGGTCTCCTTTGTTTAGGTATGTTTATGTGGAGGACTTCCACATATGTAGGTGTGTGTTCTATAGGTGTAGGTGGTGTTTGAGGTGTAGTGATTGTGCTGACAACCTTTTCAGTTCCAGCTATACTGGCTTGAGGGAGAGTAAGCTTGGATACTAGGTTCGTAATGTAATTGCATCTCTCACAAATTGTGTTCCTAGGTGGTAGTAGTAGATGGTTGTTCTTGTACATGAGGCAGTTGCTCCACTGTCTCAGGATGCCCATATCAACCAATCTGGCAGGAGAAACTGTATTAAATTGTCCATCCATATTTGTCAGAATCTGAGGGAGAAAGGCCAGGGAATGCTAAGGGATGGGCCTAAAGCCCAAGTGCTTAAACCAAAACTAAGAGCTTAGAATAACACTTGAGAATAACAAAGCAATTTAGACAGGCTATAAACAAACAGTAATAAATGCAAAAAAAAAAAAGATGCAGTTGAACACTTTAGAGAACAGGCAGCAAGTAGCAGGAAAAGGCAAAGCAAGATGAAGTAACAGAGTAGTAGGAAGAAACACAAATTAGAAAATATAAGCAGCTGAATAAAGTGTCTTTTTTTAATACAAAGTAAAAAGGAAGAGAGCAGGAACAGAAGATAATTCAAGGTTAAGGGACTAAGGGGTTTGGCCTTCCCAAATGATCTCTGTATTAGGTAATCAAACTATCTTTGAGACCCAATAAAGATTGCACTGATCTTCGGACTACATAGAATAAAAAGTTGTGACAGTTCTTGGCCAAATAACATGAAAGCATCACTGAACCTTTGGTTTGAATTTCTTCATCTCCACAAGCAGCAAGTCTTGCACTACTAGCTACATTGAGTTGCTCATTAGTTCTCACTTTAGCAAATGTGTCTGCTAATATAACATTACACTTTGAACCAGTGTCTACTTTAAGCTCTGTGGCTCTTCCATTAATTGGGACAGTACAAAACATTTCACTCCTTGCTACTAAATTCACTGCATCAACTTTTTCATCAAGTATTGATACACTGTCGACATAGAAATCTGACTGCTTCGGCACTACTTGATCAACTTGCTTTTTCATGCAAGCCTTCTTTACAACCGTGTGAGGCTTACTTTATTTGCAAAACTTTTGGAAATGGTTCCATTTTTTACACTTGTAACATTGCTGACCAAATGCTAAGCACTTCTCTCTTTCAGACTCATGATTGGCACCACAATTGCAACGGTTAACAATAAAGCTAGACTTGGGTGTTGCTGACTCATGCTTGTACTGCATTGAGCTAGAGCAAGCTCCTTTCTTAGAACTTACTGGAAAGCTACGTGTCTTTCCTGGAAACCCCGTAGCTGCCACCATGTGCTTGGGTCTGCTTTTGTTTGCCATGTGTTGCATCCTATCTACATTTGGTCTGGAGCCATCTGGAACCATGCTCTTGTCACTCACAAGCATACTTGTGTGTTTTTCTGTTATCTCATGGATTTGACAAATCTATATGGCTTTGCTCAATGTTAAAACACATCACAAAGTAAAATCTTTTTCACAGCAGCTCTGTTAATACCACACACAAGCCTGTCCTTTAATCAGCTTACCTTTTAAGTCACCAAACTGACACATTTTAACTCTGTTTCTCAGGTCAGTTATATAAGCTGCAAATGTTTCCCCTGGTTTCTGATTTCTCGTGTAAAACAAATGCCTCTCTAATGTAATATTTGTCTGGGGGTTACGCATTTCTCTGAACTTGCACTTCAAACACTCAGGGTCTTTTCTTGATTCAGCCTGTACAACAATATGATGGTCACCTTCTCCTTCAAATACTGCAGGTGCATACACAAATGAACGCTCTCTTTCTATGGCCTCTGACCCAGCTCGGTTTAACAAAATGAATGCCCTGGTGCGTGCATCTCGATCTGCATAAGCTGCTTGTATAAAAATATTTTACTCTTGCTCAAATATTCTCTGCAATATTCTGATCAAATACAATTTGTAGGGGCTTTCAAAATCCACCTACCATATTAACACATACCAGTGAAGGGTTTTGCAAATAAGCACAAACATACACACATGCACATATGACAGAAACTTATGCCAGTATTTGTAACTTTGTTCAATGCCTTTTGCGCCTCTAAATTTACACCTTTTGAGCTTTTCAAAATTATGTTAATGGACAAACTCATAGTACCTTTGAATAATTGGACTTTGCGAAATAAACTTCTCAGGCACTTTAACACTCTTGTAATATCGTTCTTCTATGGTGAAGTCATTTATCATCTGTTTAGGAAACATCTCAAACAATTTTATGATGCAAATAAAATAAGCTCTTGGGCACTGTAATACTCTTGTAATATCGTTTTGCAAGAAATCACCTCTTGTCAGTGTAAGAAATATATCAAATAACTGCACAATGTGAATAAACTGGACCTCTCTTGCCCAAATCTTAACAAAATTTCACAGTAATTGCACTTTGTGAATAACTGCAGACAGCAAACTGAAGTGTTACCAAAATGGTGGTATCTTGCTAGGCAACTCTTTACAATGCAAGAAACACTCTGTAATGGCGACACTTTGCAAATAGACACACCCAGCACAAGAAAATTTTCAAAATGGCTATACTTTGACTGCGTTTCATGAAATAGTTGCACTTTGCATACAATAAACTCTTCAAAATACATGCAGAGTAATAAGCACACACTGTAAGCATTTTACACACTTTGATATACTTTGAATAACTTCAGTTATACCCTCGATACAATACGAAGTTGTAGTTATGCCAAAACATAGCACTATGTCAAAACACATACAGTCACCTTGCTTTATTTTTGCTTAATGTGCCCTTTTTACCCTTATTATATGTGTTTTGCTTGTTTAAGCCCTTTTTATGGCCAATGTACTTTTCTTGTGATTGTTTTACTCTAAACATGTCCAGTTTTGCTTTAAACACACTCATTTTGCTTTACTGTTAATTGTTTCATCAAATGCCTTTATTTTAAACATTTTTTTAGTTAAACTTTTCATGCCTTCCACTTGCTCAGTAATGTGGTTTATGCCCTTGTAATGCCCCATTTGTTTTTTTCTATCAATTTTACAGTCTGTGCTACTTCTCATTACCTTTGATTCTTTTCTGGCTCTTTTTGTGCTCATTTCTCTTAGTTTTACCTTCACTGTTGTCTCTGCACCTCATGGCTCTGCATATTATTCTCTGCTATCCCACTTCTGACACCATGTCGCTCTCCTACTTTGGACACAATAGAAGAGTCTTCATGGGTTCTGTTCAAGTAGCTTGCACTCTGATCTACAGTATGGATTTATATTTAGCTGGGAGAGTTTATTTATGATACCAGAGTGTGGGATGGTGTTTGATGCCTTTGAGAGATCTACACATGCGGTGTGTACTGATTTGTTCTTATCCATTGCTTTAATAATCTTCATGAAGAAGTTGACCAAGTTAAGTAGGCAAGATATGCCCTTGATGAATGCAAACTGGCTTGGGTCAGAAGCTTGTAGGTTATATATGTCCTTATTTATTAATTCCATACTGATCCTTTCTATAGCCTTCCAGATGAGATTTGTTAGGATTATGAGTGTATTATTTCCTGGGTCCTCATTGATGCTTCACCGTTGTGCAAAGGAATGGCTGCCACTGTTCTCTATTCATGAAGCACAAAGCTTGTTTAGAGGCTGATTTAGAATAACCTCTGCACCTTATTATATATACATGGTATAAATGAAGGTTCTTACAAGTCAAAACAAAGTCTTGTGGTTTAACCAAAAGCAAAGCAAGTACCTTTAACTCAGTCTTAAACTTATACTGCAGGGAAACTGTCTCTGTTGGTAGGTCTCCCTGAATTCCACTACCTGAAGCATTTTCTAGATTCTCCTTCCAAGTCACTGTGGTCCATTCTCTCTCTCTCTCTCTCTCTCTCAGATCCATTGCTCTGGTTACCAATTCCCCTTTCACAGAGGGCAAATGATCTATAGTTGAATTTCATTCATTCCACTTTTTATTTACATTCACTAGCTTATTAACCAGTTCTAATAGTCTGATACTTGTAACTGTATATGACCCACTCCCATATACCTTTACACAGTGATATGCATTTCTTTGTTTCATGACCCACTCTTGCTAGCATTATGTTCTTAAAGAGACAACTACAGTTTAACAGAAACACTCATCATTTAAAGTAACATCACTGTAATGGCAACAAACTTTGTATAATACTGTTATAAATATTATTTATTCATTCATTCATTTACAGAGCTGTCTGTAACACTGCTATATAAATTATCTACAAAACCTTTTTATACTCCAAGCGCCATGCTTACTAGATGGTATGATTGCCTGAGACAGGCCATCCACTTTGGAGTGGGTCAAGCCAGGAGAATGCAATTAGTTGTTAAGTCTCTTCCTTTAACTGGTTCTCTTCTTGTATGCTGCTCTGTAGCAGTAGGCTACAAAATATTGTTTTATTTTATCTTCCTTTTGCTTACTGGGTTTGTCTGACTGGGTTTAGTCCAAACCCCCTGTTCAGTGGAGGTCCAGTGAGAAAAGCTTCAACATATTACAAGCATTTTTAAATAGACACTCAGTGATATACATGAACAGGAATTAAATAATATACATTAACACATGCATACATTTGCTAATCAGTTTACATTCATACAAAAGCAGAGGCAACAATTACAGTATTAAAGATAGTTGTGCATTAGCAGATGTTGAACAATGAGCATTTGAAGAGGTATATTACTGGGTTTGTCAGATACATAACAGATCATGTGCTTAGAAAATCAGAAAAGTGGAGGTGATGGAAGGACAGAAAATGTTAATGTTCTAGTTAGAAGGTGTGGTGTAAAACAGGTTCAGTGACAACTATAGGCTATATATATATATATATATATATATATATATATATATATATATATATATATATATATATGGCTATCTTAGAAGTATAGGGGTGGGGTGAGCAGTCTCACTAAACAATGTATATGGCTAGAAGATGCTAATAAAACTATTCAGGTATTGGTAAAGAATGTTTGTGGAGCATAGGATTCTGAATGAAAAGAAATGGTTTGACGAGAATGCAAGCTGAAGATAAGTAGCATTTATCCTGGAGATGTACAGGGGATTGTTAAGGGCTGGGCAATTTTCTGACTTTTAGAGAAGTCTGCATATTGTTGTTAGCTGATAACGAGCTAGGTGGTAGGTCTAACCAGTTTAGTTCCCGAGGGCTAGACAGTGGTGTGTTCTATTGTTATAATTTACTGCAAATATGGCTAATTTATTATAACATTGCCAAAGTTTGGGCAGTTTCAAGACTTAAGGTTTAGTGAAGACTGGGACAGCACAGAGGAGATATGGCACTAAGAAATTAGAAGCTATACATCTTCTGGCTTTGTACTTTTTACTGTAATTTTTGATGATATTTTCCAACCACTTGTGATAACATGGTGGTCAAATTTCAATTGGTCATCTATGATCGCTCTCAGCAATTTTATGTGGTTTACTTATTGGCAGAGATGATAGTGAATAGTGTTGGTTTGGTAGAAATGTGTCTTAGGGTGAAGAGCAGTAATTATTTTTTTTAGGGTTTACAAGTAGTTGTGAAATGTTGCCGGTGGATTGGACATTCAAAATTGGCCCGAGGTGTGTGTGTGTGTGTGTGTGTGTGTGTGTGTGTGTGTGTGTGTGTGTGTGTGTGTGTGTGTGCGTGTGTGCGTGTGTGCGTGTGTGTGTGTCCGCGTGTCTTCTGAGGAAGGCTGAGCATCAGGCTGATAACTCAACACCATAAAACTCTACTGCCACTTGTTCCACAGACCAGTGATCCACTGTGATGACCCCTAATGAGAACAGCTGAAAGGACAGGAAGTAGTAGTAGTTGTGAATTATTTATCCATTTTCCTTTGACAAGAAGGATTGTTGTTTAACGTCTTGGAGTTTATAGATTTAGCAGAGTAAATAAGGGTTGAGTCATCAGCATATTGAACGAGGGTAGCATTTTTTGTAGCAGTACGGATGTCATTGATGAATATATTGAAAAGTGTGGGGTCTACCACAGATTCCTGTTGGACATCAATACATGCTGACAAGAAGGTGGAGAAATACTTTTTCCATTTCACTGCTTGTGCTCTGTTTGAGAGGTAGATATGAAAAAATTGTAGTGAAGGTTTGGAGAGTACTTAGAATGAGAGTTTGTAGAAGGCAGTATCAAATGCTTTAGATAAATCTAAGAAGATGGTGAAACCTAAGTTTCCAGCATTTATATCAGTGTTGATAGTGTTAGCAAAATTCAGCAAAGCAGTAGATGTCCTACAATGAGGACAGAAGCCATGTTGCATTGAAGACAGAAGCTGGTCATCTATTAGACAGTTGAGAAGTTGCATATGAATACATTTTTCTAATATTTTTGATAGGGGAGATATAATGGTAATTGGCCTAGAGTCTGAAAGATCTCTAATGATTCCACCCTTGTGCGGTGGAATAATGAATAATTTTCACATAGCAAGGAGACATTATTTTCAGATACGGATTGATTTATCAAAACTGAAACAGGATATGCAATAGCCTCAGCTACTATTTTAAGATATTTGCTTGGTAGATTGTCAGGGGCAGTTGTAGCAGGGTATAGTTTTCTGAGGAATTATTTGATGGTATCTGTGGGAACTGACTGGGAGAAAGAAATGTTGAAGGAGGTTATTTGAGTCGGACCCTCAAGAGTGTGATTAGTTACCTGATTAATTAATGACTGCACTGTCTGTATAAAGTGGGTATTGAATTGTTTGGCCGTGCTATCATTTTGTTTCTGTGTGTTTGATGTTAGCTATGCAGTTTGCCCTGGATTTAACAGTTTATTGATTGTGACCAAGAACAGTTTTCGATTATTAGCATGTACATTTTGATTGGTTGAAGCAGGGTTTCTTTCATGATAAGCTGTTTTGTTAGGTTTCTTAGTTGTTTATATGTTAGTAAAGAAAGAGCTATATTTTTTATAAACAAAAAACATCTTTATTAAATTATCATGTATGACATAGGCAATCTTACATTTGTATAAATGAAAAACAAACCATATTAATGCAACTTTAATCGCAAACCTTATACATAACAAATACTGCTGAAACAACTGTAATTGCAAATATTATACATCATTTATAATATCTAGTCATTGTCAGTTAAGTATTACATAGCTCATTCAACATCTTTCTTCTTTTAAACCTCATTCCTCCCCTGTATATATTGTTCCCATGTTTTCCTGTGTAGCTTGCTCCTTCCCTTTTCTAAAGATTACAATTCCAGTTGTTTTATCTCTGTTACTAAATTCACTACTTCTAGTAAAAGACCAGCACTGGTAGAGTTTTTAATAGAATCTAGAACAGAAGGAGATACATTTTTTGTTCAGATCTTCCATGCTTTGTCTCTTTGTTTCATGAGTTGTTTATTTACCAAAGCTAGACATGGGCAGGGTTGGCTTTGATTCTTTATTCTGATTGGAGCTAGTGGGTTTAGAGCACCTAGGAAGACTTTATCAAACTCACAGACAGCATCCCCTAAGGGGAGAGTCCAGTTAAGCAGATGTAGTGTATTAATAAAGGTGTCATCATGAAAAATATTACGTTTTCTTCCCAGGCTACAACAATGTGTTTTATGTTGTTGCTTTGGTACTTTATAGTGTAGCTTGGTAAGTGATCACTTAGGCTGTCTGACAAGAGTTCCATGGGATGATTTTTTTTTGGCGAGGATGTTAGGATCTAATCAGGGTTTGAATGTCTGGCTGTGTCTCTGTTATATCTAGTTAGTGTGGTTATAAGTTGGGTGAACTTGCACTAATACATATTATTGGTTAGATGCTCAGACTATGGTTTTCTAATCTATAGTAACACCATCCAATATTATACTTTTATGAGAGATTTTTATGGAGGCCCAGCAGAGAATACCTTCCAGTGGTTTACCATTGTTACCTGGGGGTATGTATATACCCATGATTGCAATGATCTTGTGAGTGGGTCTGGATGGATGTCACCTCTATGTTTTATAGTTATGTAGGTATCATGGTACAGGTAGAGGCCTTTTGGCTTGATTTTTTTTGTTTGATGCTGCTCTGGATAATTTTACTTAAATAGTAAGCTGTATGCGTGCTGATATACATAGGCTGTGATTGGGAGATAAGGTGAAGAATTTTGCTTAAATAACACAATCTAAGAGTTTTGCATGAATTTTGCAGTTAATGGATGTTGGTAGTATGTTTAGAGTGCAAGTAGGAGAACAGGGAGTAAGTAGTATGATGAATTGTAGAAGAAACATTTTTCTGAAATGTAAGACATAGATGGATTTGAAAGGATAGAGGATGAGAGTATAGTTAGGATAGGAAGCAGAGAAGGTTTGGGAAAAGAAGTTGCAAAATAATAGATTATGTTTAGTTTGTAGGCTTATATATGATTCTGAGATCCACTGGTGTTTAAGAAAATAGAAACAAGAAATACTGAAATGAGTGTTAATTTATGTGGTGGGGGTCTGTTAACAGTGTAAAATAAGTATGTTAAGGAACGGTACTAAACCAAAAACTACTGATTTAATTGTGTATGGATCTGCAGAAATTGAGGTTAGTGGATATAAGCAGTATAGAAAGATGAGGCAAAGACTGAGAGACATTACAAAGGAAGAGATGAGCGCTACGTATGAATGTGATTGTGGTATCTGGGAAACGATCACAGGAATGAATGAAGATGTAGTTTTGCTCATGAATTACTTAGCGGTACTGTTGAGGAGTGGTCTGATTAGGAGTGGATATAGTAGAAAGTACGGGAGGGAGAAGGGCTGTTGGGAATGATGCTAAATGTTAAATGGAAGCTAGGAAATAGGTGAATAGAAACAGGTGTGTATTTATGATAGTAGTAAAGTTGTTTGGGGAAGTTTAGGGAGTAGGTGTCACTGGTGAAAGTTGTATGTGCAAAGTAAAATGATACAATAAGGTGAGTGGGTAAGAACTGGGGGTAAGGCAAGGGAGTAAAGCAGTGTGCAAGTTTTTCCCTCTTACAAGATCCAACTCTTTGATCATAGGTGTATGCTTGCATACCTTTTTAAGTGGTGTATGTTCATCATCCCTCTGTATTCCTAGCCATTTTTTGTGTGTCTTTAGGGGATTTGTGACAGTATGCCTTGATCTTTTGGATTTGTACATTTTTATGAATGTGTATGGTGGTTGACTTTGCCACCCCCCTCCCTTTTTCTAAGTTAGGAAAAGACACATCTGTAGGCATATTCACATGCTGATTCCCCTCTCCAAACTGACTGGTTGGATAATCAAAAGAACTACACTCTTTCCATTACATCCACAACCCTCTAACAACAGGAACAAGATGAACTGTTTGTCTTTCGGCTTTTCCCAGTTAGGGGTCACCACAGTGGAACTCCGGTCCGCTAATGATTGGCAGTAGATATTCATGAACGCCAAGGTGCCAGCTCGACGTCCAACCTTCAACGAAGGCACGCCCATTTATGCATGTCTTTCGAACGCCCACCCAACCATGGGGAGGACATGCAGACTCCACACAGAAGGCACTCCCCGCACTCCAGCCGAAAATCGAACGGGAGAACCTCTTGCTGTGAGGCAACAATGCTACCGCTGCTTTTCCAAACTACAGTATGTATTTCTGAATAATAGGATACTCTTATCTCCATGAAGGCATACTTCTTCAACTAAAAACAACCAGTAAAGTACAAAAAAAATAATAAATAAACTTCTTCAACTATTTTGCTACTAAAGGTTTCCTTTCTCCTACGTACTGTCACTTTAGCAGTGTACGAGGGGGTGCTGAAAATTTCTAAGCCCAACCAAGAAGGGAATGATGTGGCGTCATAAAACTTATAATTCATAAATAAATAAAACTTATTATTCAACATATTTGCCCTTAAGTTCAACACACTTGGCACTTCATGTCTGAAGTTTCCAATAACTCTGCCAAAAAAGAAGTCTGAAATATGATCACTATAATACTGCTCCGCTGCTGTGATCACCTCTGAATCACTCAAAAATTGCCACCCTTTCAAACTCTTTTTAAGGTTTGGAAACAAGAAATAGATGAAGCAAGATAGTACAGTTGTGTACACTTACCGTAAATGTAGATGTTCGAGTGTATTCACTGTTGCAGTCATTACATTTGGGTAATCCTGCTGGCAGGTTGCCCTCAGTCAGCCTGAATTCCAAAGTCCTGGGTCCTGTGTTGGCTGTCGTCACTCCTTCCCTGACGTCAGGTCGTCAGGGGTATAAAAGAAGCAGCCGACACCATTTTCTTTAGTTTTTCTTGCCCCAGATGTCAGGTGCCCCCTAAAAGGGTAGCCAAAATTTATATATGTATATAGTTACATGCACCAATATAAACTTTACCTTCATCTACAAGCAAATACACCACATAGGTTCCAACAGAAGAAAAAGGGGGATGGCAGGTGGGTAACCTGGACTGCAACAGTGAATACACTTGAACATCTACATTTATGGTAAGTGTACACAACTGTACTATGTTCTTTGTGTTTCACTGTTGCAGTCATTACATTTGGGTAGATTCCCAAAGCTATGGTTTGGAGGCTGGAACTAAACAGCACTAGGGGAGGCTATAAGACCCTACAGAACTGCAGTGGCAAAGCCTGCCCTGGATTTAGAGTAGAGTGGCAGATGATAGTGCTTTGTTCACTGTGTGTGCACTGAACTCCAAGTAGCTGCCTCTAAAATGTCCTTGGTTGGTACTCCCCTGAGAAAGGCTGCTGAAGTGGCTGCAGCTCTGGTGGAATGTGGCCTAATGCCCTTAGGCACTGGCTTGCCATGGTATAAGTAGCAGAAATGAATGCAGTGGCCTATCCACTTTGAAATAGTTTGCTTTGAGATAGCCTTTCCTTGTGATCCTGCAGCATATGCCACTAGTAATTGCTCTGTCTTTCTGAAAACTTTGGTTCTGTCCAAGTAGAATCTAAGCTGTCTGTGTACATCCAAAGAATGTAGAATTCTTTCCCCCTTATTCTGTGGATTTGGATAGAAAGTTGGCAGATGAATGGATTGATTAAGAGCCACACTGGACACCACTTTAGGCCTAAATGTTGGGTTTGTCCTCAGGGAGACCCTGTCTGGATAAAAAATGATAAAAGGTTCCACAGCCATGAGTGCCTGTAGCTCTGAAACTAGTCTTGCAGAAGTTATTGCCAGGAGCAGAGCTGTTTTCCAAGATAAAAACTTTATATCTGCAGTAGCAGCTGGCTCAAAAGGAGGCAGGGTGAGGTTTTCCAAGATGTAGTTGAGGTCCCATGCAGGCATTGGTGATCTCCTTGGAGGCCTTACATTTTTGGCTCCTCTGAGGTACTGTTTTAATAAGGGATGAGAAAAGATTGGTGGCTCAGCATTGTGGGCCGAAATGGCAGAGGCATGAATTTTAATAGATGAGAAAGATAGGCCTTTGTCCAGCATCTCAGTTAAGTATTGTAAAATCTGAGGAATACTTGGTACAGTTGTATCTGTTCCTTGTGCCTGGTTCCAAGCACAGAATCTCTTCCATTTTCCAGCACAAGATTTTCTAGTACTAGGCCTTCTGGCTTCCAAAATGACATCCATTACAGCTTTGCTGAGAGGTGTGTTTTGTATGACTACATTATTCGCCATGCTGCCAGGTTTAAAGTTCTGAGCTGGATGTGCAGGATCTGATTGTTTTGCTGGGATAGTAGATGCGGTACTTGAGGTAAGGTCCAAGCTGGGCATTGAGACAAGCTCCTCAATATTGGGTACCAGTGCTGGCGGGGCCAGTCTGGTGCAATCAGAATCATCTTTGGCTTCTCCTGTCTGACCTTTAGGAGTACCTTGGGCAGGAGAGGCAGAGGGGGAAAGGCATATACTGATATGTTTTGCCAGCTGAAGGATAGGGCGTCCACTTTCCATGCTTGTCTGTGATAAATCCTTGTGCAGAATCTCTTTAGTTGGTAGTTGTGAGGGGAGGCAAATAGATCTATGTCCGGGCATCCCCATTTCCCTGTTATCATGTTGAAGACTTGTGGATCCAGCTGCCACTCGTGGGGATCCATGAGGTTTCTGCTTAGTTCATCTGCCAGAGTATTTTTCCTTCCTGGCAGGAATTGTGCCTGCAGATGTACTTGGTAAGTCAATGCTGTGTCCCACAAAGTCATAGCTAGTCTGCAAAGGGGGTAAGAATGTGTGCCCCCCTGCTTGTTTATATACCACATGACTGTGGTGTTGTCTGTCTTTATCAGTAGTTGTCCTGGATGAAGTAGGTCCTTGAAGGCTGTCAGGGCATTTTGAACAGCTAGCGTCTCTTTTTGATTGATATGTAAATGCATTTGGTTTGAGATCCATGTTCCCTGAATGCATCTTCCTGCCATGTGGGCCCCCCAGGCATAATCTGATGCATCCATTGTTAGTGTCTGCCTGGCTGGGGATAATGTGAATGGCTGTCCCTTGCTTTGGTGACAAGCCTTTGCCCACCATCAAAACTCCTGTTGCAGGCAGGGAATGAGAGTAATTACAGTTTCCAGGCTGTGGCAATGTTGAGTCCAAACACTTTTTAGGTACCATTGAAGTTTCCTCATATGCAGTCCTGTATATGGAATTAGTAGGATGCAGGATGCCATGAAGCCCAAAGCCTGCAGAATTATTCTTGCAGATAACTGGGCCTTTGTTGCTACCATTTTGAAGTAGGTAGTCAGTTGCCTTTGTTTGTCTGGCGTGAGATAAGCCATCTGGGCAGTTGTATTTAAGCTTGCACCCAGGAATATTATCTCTTGAGAGGGTACTAGTTTTGATTTCTTTTCGTTGACTGTGTACCCTAGGCATGTTAGAAGTTTTTTCTCAAACGCCAGATGCTGTAAAAGGATGTCCTTGTTCTCTGCTTGAATTAGACAGTCGTCCAAGTAACGGTATATTTGTACTCCTCTTTGTCTGCAGAATGCAATTACTGGTGCCAGGCACTTTGTAAAGACCCTTGGCGCAGTAGATAAGGCAAAGGGCAATGCAGATAATTGGTAATGCATTGAGCCAGCCTTGAATCTGAGGTATCTTCTGCATATTTGTCTGATTGGGACATGCAGGTATACCTCTTGTAGGTCTAAAGTTACAAGCCAAGCGTTCTTGCCCAGCATGGGCAGAAGCTGCTGCAAAGTCAACATTTTGAATTTTGGTATATCCAGGTATGTGTCCAGAATCAATAGGTCCAGTATTGGCCTCCAGGCCTTGTCCTTTCTGGGCACTAAGAACAGTCTTGAGTAAAATCCTTGCCCCCGCTCTTGCTCTGGCACTTGTTGAATGGCCCTCATGTCCATGAGAGATGAGATTTGTTTTTGTGCCTCTGTCCATTGATTTTTTTGGCAGATCTGGCCAGCTGCTTGCCTTTGGCAGGGTATGGAAATGGAACTTGTAGCCTTGTGACACGATATTTAGACCCCACTTGTCCTGGGTTATAATGTGCCAATTTTGAGAAAAAAGTGCTAATTTTCCCCTTAAGGGTGCTGCCAGGTAATAAGTGCTTGGTGCAGGCAGGGGGAAGTCATTAGGGCTGTTTCCGGTAAGAGTGTGATTTGTCTTCTCCACTTTTGGAGGTAGAAGCACCTCATTGCTTTGACCTGTATGAACCTTGCACCTGGGATCTGCCTCTAGGGCGTCTCGGTCTGCCCCTTTGAGGTCTGTCTGACACAGGAAAGGACCAATTCTTTGTTGGCCAGTGTCGACTAAACCTAGGTGGCTGTACTTGTAAGAAATTTTTGACCGTTTGCATAGATTTAGCCTTGTCCTCCATTTTCTTGAACACCTCTTCTGCCTTAACTCCAAACAAAGTGTCATGCTGTAAAGGTGCATCTAATAATTTAACTTTAACATGATCAGGCAGATTTTGTTCCTTTAACCAAGCATGTCTTCTAATTACAGAACCTGTAACTGCGGCCCTACAGGAGGCCTCTAAAGAATCAAAACCACATTGCAAAGTATGTTTTCCAGATTGTTCAGCTGCATGCAATATATCCTGCATTTCCTTGTTTTCTGCACATTCAGAGTTTAACAACATTTTCTGTTTAAGCAATGACATGACATGTTGCTGATATTTGAGCATATGAAACTGACATTTTAAGGCCCTTATAGCCAAGGTAGCAGATGTGTAAACCTTTTTCCCCATCTGTCCAGTGCCCTAGAATCCCTGTCAGAAGGGGTAGGGTTTTTTGCAGCAGAAGCCTTAACTCCCTTGGGACCCTGAGAAATAGTTTCTGGGTCTGCAGCAGGGTTTTTAAAAAGGAATTTATGTGAGTCATGAACCCTGTAATATCTGTCAGGCTTAACAGGAGCTGGAGGTAAGGAGTCAGGGGTAAGGCTGGACTCCGAGAACACATCATCTACAATGTCTAACACCGGGGGGATGGCAAGTGGCTTGTGGTGGGGTAGTAGCAGAAAATCCCTGAGCCTCTTTTTAGATTCTGAAAAATCTTGGTTCTCCCAGTGGAAATGCTCCCTCATGGTATGTAAGGTTTCCCCAAAGGGATAGTCCTCAGGAGGAGAAGCTGAAGGAATGGATTCTTCAGCATCAGAATCCTCATGGGGGGGGGGAATATTCCTGATCAGAAGAGGAATCAGAAGAAATGGAAACCTGATCTGAAGATTCATAGTCAGTCTCTTGCCTAGGCCTCTTATCAGGAGGGGATGGGAACCCCTGATCAAAGTAATCAAGTCTTTGGCCATTTTGAGCATCTGTTTTTTGGGCATGGAGGCCTGTTCACGTGGCTCTTGAGTTTGCTTCTTTGCCTTTGAAGGAGCTTTAGTCTTTGCCTTTGAAGTCGGTTTAATGTATAGATGTTTATGTCTGAATACACCCTCAGAAGCCGGTGCCCACTTAGCGGCTCCGGACCCATTTGAAGGATTAACGTCCGAGGCTTCAATACTTTGAGTTTCCAGCATTATGGCCGACTCCACGTGGGAGTTGGTAGCGGCCTGTGACTCTAAAGTAGCAGTTGTCAGGGGCTGTGAAAGTGCCTCACTGAGAACCGGCGAACTGGCGACTGGCTTAGGAGAAGCTTCGTCATTGGTTTTGGGCCTCGGGTGTCTTTCTTTTTCTTTGCGTTTTTTGTGAACTCCGGTTGGCGGATGGCTTTCCAACGACATTTCTGGATAATTAAACCTGCGTCCAAAGTAGTTCAAAGCAAAATCATACTGACGCTTAATAGTGCGTTGGTTAAATCTAGCACAAAACCAACAACCCAGAAAGTTATGATCGGGGCCTAGGCAAGGAATACAGTAAGAATGAAAGTCCTTATGAGGTATTTGTTTCCCACAAGAAATACAATTATTAACTTTTTCTGACATCGGTACTGGAGCAAGAAAAAAGTTTCCCCATTGGGGTACTTAGCTTTATAGAAGACTTCAGATCTGAAATTCGAACTCGAAAATCTCAGGAGTCGGCCAACCGGCACTTGCGAACTGCTTCTGCTTCGGACACCGTGCAGCAAGAAAGACTAAATAAAATGGCATCGGCAGCTTCTTTTATACCCCTGATGACCTGACGTCAGGGAAGGGGTGACGACAGCTGATGCAGGACCCAGGACTTTGGAATTCAGGCCGACTGAGGGCAACCTGCCAGCAGGATTACCCAAATGTAATGACTGCAACAGTGAAACACGAAGAATATCTAGTGAGTAAGGTAGATGGTCAAACCCCCAATTTCATCAAAACAGCCATCATTTTGCCAGTCTTGTGAGCGGGTACATTATCTTGCAAAAAGAGAACTTCTTTCCTCAGCTTCCCTCTCCTTTTTTCTTTCAATGACTTCCTTAATCAGCACAGCAAGATATATCAGTAGTCTGCATTAACTGTTTGGCCCCTTGGAAGATAGTCAGTCATTACAACACCCTCCTGATCCCAAAACACTGTGGCTATGACCTTTCCTGCTGACTTTTGGGTCTTGAACTTATTTGACCTTGGTGAACCTGAGTGCCGCCATTGTATGCACTGTTGTTTTGACACAGGATCATAGTGGTATAACCATGTTTCATCAACAACTAGTAAGTAGTCATTCTAAAATGTTGGCACCCGCTCAAAGAAAATGCCACAAAATCAACTTGGAAGTGTCCACTTGATGTCTTTTCTCATCAGCATTCAGATATTTGGGCACCCACTTGGCTAACAGCTTCTGCATACCCAGCTGCTCTTGGATTATAAATCCAACACATTCCCGGCTATCTGTAGTGTCTCAGCAATTGTTTTAGCTAATATTCGCTGATCTGCCAAAATCAGGTCATGGGACATGGTAAACAATTTCAGGAGATGACACCATTTGAGGACTCCCAGACAGTGCTTCATCTTCAGTCTCGAAATCTCCATGCTGAAAGTTTGGACACTACTTCACAGTCGAGTTAGAATGGCACTTGTCACTCAATGTTTGCACCACACATTCATGGATTTCCTTTGGAGTTTTCTTCTGCAGGAATAGGAACTTCACGACAGCTTGGAGTTCCACACTTGAAGATCCCACACTTTTCATTGACACAATTCAATCAATGATCTGAAACAATGTCAAAACATAGCATTATGATTCTGCAAATTGGCACTTTACAAGATGAAATAACCCTCTTTTCAGCCACAGAGGCAAAATAACACTCAGAATTTAGAAAGTTGGTCAGGTTTAGAACTTTTCAGCACCCCCCTTTCAGCTTCCTGCCATTCATTAAAACACTGCACTTAGTTATACAGTAAGACAGAAACATAATGCAGTCTCAACTATTCTAACTGATAATTTTCACAGTTTAAACACTGTACTATAATCGGTGCAAAATCTAGCCATGGAAACCTTTTTTCAGATTTCAGAGTGTATCTACATTTGTTACTTTTTGTTTGTTACCAACATTTGACACAAGTTGTACTAAAGGTCTAGACTGATCAGTTCTGCACATAAATTTTTGGCATAACACTCTCTTAACAGAACAGCAAGACTTTCAGAGTCATTAGGGTCAGTAAAACCTACCCACTTACTTAAAGCAGCAAGTAAAACGTGTTTAAATTTGCCAGTTGCTATAATTTGTACCCTTTTTCTTTTATCATACTAACTCTCAGGATCTAACCATTAAGTCAGACAACTGTGACCATTTTACAATTCGGTTATGTAAAAATGTCCAGCAATTAAACTTCTGAGCTTGTGTCTCTAAGGTAATACCAGCTATGGCAAGTAACACCTTTCTGGCTTAATTATAGTCCTAGCAACTGGTCTCCTCCATGTCCATGAAAGCTTTTAATGGTTTTCCAGTTAACTGGACTGATATGATCATGGCCCAGGCAGCACATTCCAATCTCTCCTAGTGGACATACCACTCAATAGTAGTACAATATGCCTTGTGGTCATCCCCCTGGTTAAGGTGTTTTAATCTTGGCACTGTACATGGTATAGCCATTAACTTAGCTACAGCTAGCATCTCTTTGGATTCAGGTGCTATGGATTGTAATAACTACTCTACCATGATTATCTTAGCAAACAGTTTCATACAGAGATGCATTAAAAAAATCACAGCACATCACTAAACGCTCTCTCTCTCTCTCTCTCCCACTGTCTCTCTCTCTCTCTCTATGTCTCTCTCTATCTATATCTCTCTTTCTTTGTGTAAATTACCATCACATCAGTATTGACAGGTGTAGTCTCAAGAATTTGGCATTAATAACTTGTCCCAAAATGTCCACTGTAATCCACCAATTTGGAAGATTTAAACAGGTTAAATCACCAGGATTATGAAAAATGTAGTTTATCGCACCCAAACAAAATTAAATGCAGGTTCAACCAAACAAAAACAAACCCTACAACTTAGTCTTATACTGCTGGAAATGGTCTCTTTTGCTAGGTCTTTCTGGATTCTTCTACCAGGAACAAATCCTCCTTCCAGATCATTTGGTACTATGGCTGATTCACTCTCTCATTTTAAAAACCCAAGTCCCCTGTCACAAAGGTAAATGCTCTCTAGCTAGCTTTTTTCAGCTCTCCTTTTATATTACATTCACTAGCTCATTAATCAAACCTGCTTTCGTTAATAAATCCATTAATAAATCCAGGATTTTTCTTGTTCTTTAATAAACAAGAACTTCATAACAAAGTAAAAAAACTTATTATCTCAGACCGCAAAGCCTACTTCTCTACACTCCAAACCAACCATAACACCAACCCCAAAAAATTATGGCATGGAATCCCCTCCCTTCTCAACCCTGCCAAAAAAGAAAACCCCTGCCCTGATCCAGATGCCTCTGACGTGGACTTAGTCACCCAATTTAATACTTTATCAATTCCATAAGTAAACTTACATCATCCTTCACTTCCCATTCCACTTCCCCACCCTTATTTCCGCCTATCCCTCCCCCCACTATCATCTCCTGCTCCCAGCCTCCTCCTTTCTCCTTCAACCCCATCCCTACAGGCACCATAAAAAAACTTCTACTAACATTGAAACCCAACTCCAGTGCCCCTGATGATATACCCTCATATTTCTTAAAAGTTGCCGCAGAAGGCATAGCTCTTCCCATCTGCATTCTTAAAACTATATCTATTGCTGAATGTCAAATTCACCAGCTCTGGAAAAAGGCCTTTATTATTCAATTCCATAAAGGTGGTAATAACAATAATGTCACAAACTTTCGACCTATCGCTATCTTATCCCCCATTTCTAAACTTCTCAAAAAATGCATCCATCTACAACTTCTACCTTACCTCATAAACAACCAACTTCTAATCCCTACTCAACATGGTTTCAGACCCGGCCACAGCACTACCACAGCTCTCCTCTCCTTCCTAGAAACAGTTAATAAGGCCCATGACACTGGCCACATCGTGTCCACTCTCCTCCTTGACCTCTTTAAGGCATTCGACACTATCTCTCATAACCTTCTTTTCACTAAACTCTCCAAACTAAATCTATCCCACTCCTCTAGTAACTGGTTTACCAGTTACCTCTTAAACAGGTAACAAGCAGTCAGATGGAAAAAAGCCACCTCCCTCTTTTCTCAGTACTCCCACAGGTGTCCCTCAGGGTTCAGTTTTAGGCCTCTTTCTATTCAATATATTCATAAACGATTTCTACCAAGCCATCCCAAATGCTAACCTTGTCCAATATGCCAACGATTCAATAATCTGCTCTGCCTCTTCTATACCCACCCTAGTTAAATTAACCCAAGATACCTTCTCCTCCACTGAGCAATGGATGATAGACAACCATCTAGCACTCAATGCTACTAAAACTAAACTCATGATATTTATGGCTTCCAAAACTACCACCCTAGATGAAACCTCATTCTTGGTCACCAGTCAAAATAATACTCCTCTCGAAATAGTCTCTAATGCTAAACTACTAGGAGTCCTGATCAATGACCAGCTAAAGTTTGATAATCATCTACAAGTAAATATCAAAAAAAACACACAAAAAATAGTCATACTTTACTGCCACAACCGTTACATCTCTCCCTCCACTAGGCTCACCCTTGCCAACACTTACCTTATCCCATCCCTCCTATACTGTGCCTCTATCCTTACTAACATAAAATCCTCCCTCAAGATTAAACTCTCCTCTTGCTATATTAAAATAACAAAATTTGCAACCGGCCATAGATCCACTTCCCACCACTGCACTGCCCTACACCAACTGAATTGGCTTGAGCTGCCCAACTACCTCATCTATATTCAACTTGTCCAAGCACACAAACTTATTTTGCATCTATATCATGTTATCGAAAGCTTATATACTCGAACACCTAATGATCGACACCAAAATGTTGATCCACCTAAATAGCATAAGCTGATAATGTCGAATCTGCAAATGTCGAAATATCATGGTTAGCCACTTCGCAATCCGTGCTTTGGTGAATGTAAATGATGCATATTATTGTGACACACGGTGTGAATGTAAACAAATAAATAGAACACCTTTGTGGTAAACCATATATTCCTTCCTACAACATCTATTTACAGTGAAACTTATAAGGATTTAATTGTGTACAACTCGTTGTTGGACAAATAGTGTAATAAGAAATTAAATAAGGTGACTGAAACCAATGTGCAAATGTGATTGGTGCATTGATGTAATTATATAGCTCATCATCTACACTTTGAGAAGCATAGCGATAGCAGTCAGAAACTCTGCAGGGGTGTATTCAGATCGTTTACTTAACATTGTTTGCATCCTGTAGTGTCTCTCAATTGTTTTCCTTTTCTTTGGTGAAGAAACAGAACCTGCCATGACTTGTAACCTAACTTCTTTAACTCTGTTTTGTTCCCGAACCAACACATCAAGCACAGCAGATATATCACATATACGTTTGCCTAATAGACAATGTACATGCCTGTGCCATCCTTCCACGTAGATCTGTGTCCTGGGTAGTTATAATGCATTCAATGTAGATACATTCCAAAAAATCAATTGGAAAGATAGGTGGAAACCTTGAACATGATGTTGCTCTAGTCTGCACGTTCCTAGAGCATCCTAACACATACACTTCAGAGGAATATGTTAGCAGATCTTTCCCTTCAGTTGGGTAGGTTTTACATAGGGTTTGAAAATTAGGAAGGACTTCACTTTCATCTAGAAAAGCTAATGCAATTAGCTTTTTCATTGACAATTAGAATTCTACACATGTTCCATAAAGAGGAGCCAGACCAAGACTCTGCACTTTATGCCAAATAGCCTGGGCAAAGTGAAACAAACATCCCTTACTCACAATGTTACTGAAATTCTGCTTAGCACTCTTTATAGCTGCCATCTCAAAATCTGTTAGTATGTATTGCACAGAAGGTTCCAAACTGAAAAATGTTAACAAGCTAAATATACACTCCCATAAATAGTTATAAGATTTATATGATTTTTTTGTCATGAGGCAGTAAATGAGAGGTAAACATTTGCTATTATCTCCAAATGTGATGAAACCACAGACAGTATATAGCTGTTGGCAAAATCATGCTTTCGTTAGGGAAAAACGTCCATGAACCACATAATACTGTGACATACATCCTGTAGGTTTTCCTAAGTGATAAACACTAGAACATGTGTATTGGTGTGTAAGTCTACCATTCATTTCTGAATTAATGCACCTTGTTTGAGGCAATACTGTGTAGTGTCTATTACATTCAGAGAAGTGTATACAGTAGGGTATGTTAACATCTTTTTATGCCTAACTCGATTTACCTGCTGCAGCATTGACCTTCTGGATGGTAAATGTACAGTACTTTGAAAAGATGTACTCACCACTACGTCATCTAAAACTAAAGCTGGAGTGTTTCTACACAATCGAGCTGTCTCCTTTAAAGTATGACAAGCTTTGTACCTCTCTGCTTCAGTAGGATCTGGTGCACGCTGGTGATTGACTGACTTTAATAACTGTTCACCATCTGCTACAGTAACGGTAAGAGCTCTACCTTTACATTTGTTTACTAGCTTGAACATGCAACACCAGTAATGTTTACATTTTAAAGTTATCTCTAAACTGTAAAGGTACCCATCTATATGTAACATTTTCTGATTTTTTGGGATATAATAGTGTTGTAAGTGTTGCCTAGAATTCCAGTACAGGACTGCGAAGTGTCGGCCATGGTTGCAATGCTTATGCGGTGTAACGCACATAGTAACTAACACTCATATGTAATTTATACAAGTAATATCTGTTACTTCCGAGTGACAAGTTTGTTCTGAAATGTAGTTAACAGGTGGTAAATATATATAATATAATTATTTTGTTACATATGTTAATGTACACAATCAGTAAGTGTAACTTAGCTATAATATATTATTTTATAGTTGCAAGCAATTGGACGTTGCTTTGATGTACTATATCACGTTTCATGTGGGCCAACTATGACTTATCGACATCGGTCAGATTTCGCTATATTAGTAGATCAACATTTTGGTGCTGATCATTAGGTTTTTGAGTATATAAGCTTTCGATAACATGATATACACACACTTATTTTCGCCCCCTCTTTCTGTCCCTCTCTTGCCACCACCTTTAAAATGCACCAACCAAACAGACTTTTGAGATCTAATTCCCAAAATCTAATTGAACTGCATAAACCTGCTCATCCACCAGGCAAACATCTAATGTCCTTCTCTCTAGCACGCCATTGGAATTCCCTCCCACCTCTCATCCGCACCACCAGCAGCCTCTCTTCATTCAACACCTTACTTCACACACACCTAACTTCACTTTGGGAATGCTCTTGCTCCCACCCCACATAATCTTACTACACTATAGCTACTTTCTATAAGCTATAATTCACAATAGCCTCCCATTGTTTTGTACCCCTAATAAACTCTAGGAATTAGCATAACTCCTAGAATGGCACAATTTAGTAGCCTAGAAATTAACTGCATGAATTAGCATAACTGTTAAAACATTTAGACTGTTTCTGTTATTGCATTGTGCTAATATGTTAAGCTGTTAAAAACTTTGACTGTTTGTAAATATTACCCTTATTGCATTGTACTAATATGTGTTTTTCTATTTGTTTAATTTTCCTTCATTTGTGCACATTACATTTTTTTAACAACTTACTCTTATGTTAAATATGCAATTTGTAATTTTCTGGAGCTTTTCTCCCCAGGACTCCATTGAAAATGGGCTTGTCATGGCCCAATGGACTATCCTGGCAAACAAACCATAAATAAATAAATAAAATGGAAGTACTATTCATTTCATAGGTTAATAGGTACCTTGTGCCTGTGAGGTAAACAACTTAACCATTATGTCAATCCCCAATTCCATTTAAAGAAACATTACCATGTGTACAATCAATGTGTTAAGTACTGTTATAGACTTTATTTGTTTACAATGAACCCCTTGTAACACTTCTGTAGACATTATTTACTTGACTCTATGTTTTTATTGACATGCTTCACACATACACATATATAAATAAATATGCGTGTGTGTGTGTGTGTGTATATATATATATATATATATATATATATATATATATATATATGTACACACACACACACACACACACACACACACACACACACACACACAAATGTGCACATGGATATGTGTAAACATGCACATGAATACACGCACAAGCACAAACACCTATACGCACAGTCACCATTCACACATACACATTGACATGAACACACTCATATATGTGCAGATATTTGTGCATATAATATTTTATATGCTAACATATTAGTCCTAACAGAATACACTTTGATGAAGGGTTATAATAAAAATGTATATCTAACTTAGGGTTCCTGATATTTTATCACCATTCTACCCATCATGTCAATCATTTGTCACCAATCTACTCATGTCAAAAAGTTTAGTACCATTCTACCTATATCATCAGCAAATGGACCTAAATTACAATTCATCAACTAAGCCCTGCACTGCAAAAAAAAGAAAGTAACTACACACACAACACTATAACCACTAAAATCAATATCCATAAACGTAAATTAATGTAAAAAATTAGAAACACAGCTTTAGGAAAAAGTATTAAAGCACAGAGTGAAATATAGAGCAAATGCACATAGACACCATAGCTTCCAAAAATGCCCCAAAATAGAACTGTAAATAATTGTTGGAACAATATATGCAGAATAATGTTTTGGAGGAGTAGTGAGGTTTAAGTGAAGAAAGGCAATAAGAAATGTATGTAATGTTGGACTGATGATAATTATACTAAAGAATATTTGTGATGTATAATGTTTGTAACTAGGAATTTGTTAATACAGTATGTTTTCTTTTTTATAAACATATGTTTGCCTATGTCTTACATGATAATTCAGGTGTTAAGAACTGTAAATCATAAACCTGTTTAGACAGTCCCCTATGTTATAACACTAAAGTAGAACTCTAATACAATTCATAAGTATTTACATATTAAAATAATAACAAATATAACAAATGCTCAGCAAATCTCCACAGAAGCTCATAAAAACTAACAGCAGCAATAATCAAATTAAATCTCAAAAAGGAAGTAGCTGACCTACTCAAGTACAAAACCACAATAAAACAACCAAAATAAGTGAAGACAATAAAAAAGTAACTTGTGGAAAATCCCACCCATGACGGGAAAGATCATCCCACTATGCCAACATCCATATACTTAAACCTATAAAGGAAAGTCATAAAAAATCAGAAGACATTTCACAAACAGCACAATAAAATACACACTGTAACAATTCCTTCTCCCAGTTAACCCCTAGACACCAGATCAGATCCAAAGACTCTAAAATAAAATAAAAAGTTACATATAATCATCAAAATTTAGACTCCGTGTCAGCATCTAACTCCACAAAACTCGACAACAATCATTAGCTTGCTTGAAGACATATAGAGGATCCCCCGAGTGTGTCACAAGTGTCTACCCAGTCCTCCAAGTTCCAAGACTTTTCTGCGAACCATGCCATACTCTGCTTTAAAACCAAAAATAGAAATCTCATGCCACAGAAATGAACCCCCTGCTAAGCCCACCAAACACAGCAGAAAAAAAATAGTATACAAAAAAACTCCTCTAAAATAAACTGCCAGACTGCTTGGTGTAACAGCAGGATATCCAGCTATGCTGACACTGACCAATGACAGCACAGAAAGTTTATAAAGACACGTTTTTAAAACAGCAACCTAATAACATGTTGTTACCTTAAAAATATAACAGTTTGATGGTTTACAAGTTGCCATTCGGTGACGGTGCTCACTTACAAACAGCACAATGGTACAAAATGAACGTGTTGACCCAGGTACCAAACTCCCTTGTCAGAGCTCTGCAACTCCTAATCACAAAATGAAAGAGTTTCTTTCATAAATCAAACTACACCTACAACTAATCAGGAAAGAAATTTAAAAAAATAAAAAAATCAGCCTGAAAAATACTAAAAAAGGATCTCAAATAACCTTAATAAATAAATACTCTGAAATAAGTATTCGGCTTTGGGATTTAAACATCTTCTGCAACGTCAACAGAATAGTTTGGAGGGACAGGTAAAATAATGACAAACATTTGAGTTTCAGTTTTCATATCCTTTAGAAAATGTATGCTAATATAAAACCTGATATCCAAGCAATGTTCTATGTTTATTAGAGCAATATTTAAAATTTGTACCGGATTTTGAGTCTTTGTCCCTCATTACTTTTGGATTCATCCAGAATTCTTGCTCAAAGAGGTTAACAGATATAATCCACTCTCTTTGAGATATGTTTAATGTATCAATAACAACATCAAACACCAATGTGTATATTAATAATGCTTTTGTTTTTAATATTTGTGAGTGCATCTGCATGTGTGTGTATGTCACTATATCTAGTGTGGGTATGTCGCTGGGTGTCTCACTATATCTAGCTATCTTTATGTGTGTGTGTGTGTGTGTGTGTGTGTGTGTGTGTGTGTGTGTGTGTGTGTGTGTGTGTGTGTGTGTGTGTGTGGAATAGCTTCCCTGTGACCAATGAACTCCCACCTACATGAATTAAGTGTTCAATTATCAAGAAATGTCATCCACACACACAAGAAAAAAAAAACAGAGAGGTAAGTACCCCTGCACCCCACCTTTAACCATAATAACTTCACTTACACAACTGTTGAGAAAGGAGCAATATCTTACAAAGGCAAAGAGAAACCTCACAAATTATAGACTGGGTGGCCCACTCTGACAGTCAGTAAAGAGCAGTTCCAGGAATCAGGAACAGGAAACTAACATCTGGCCCAAATGAGCATCAGTCACTCATAGGCCAATGTATGGAATATGTGGGGACCTGCCAATATATACATGAAACACCTTGCACACTATCATATGGTTGCTGAACAAGCTCTTGATTGTATTAGTATACCAGATACATTCCCAGTTTATTTAGTTTTACTACTATGTCTGAGTGGGGAATTATGTCGAAAGCTGTGACCAGGTTGAGGTATGTGGTGCGTACCATTTTGCCTACATCCATTGCTTTGGTAACATTTTCAAATAATCAACCAGGTTGAATAAGCATGACCTACCACTGATGAATCCAAACGGAGACAATTCCAGTGTACATAGGTTCCCTATGTATGCGTCACATATGTAAAAATCAGCATTACTCATTCACACTTACTGAATGTGCATACAGGCCATGTGGCACAATTTGTACACTAGCCTTACAGCGTTGTACAGAGAAAGAGTATGAATACCACTACCCACTGCCTTTTCCAACAACATGACACAAGAAATTTCAACATTACTATGTTAATTATGATTAGTAAATTGAAATTCACTATTAAGTCATTTACACCCAGTAACTCACCTGATGATAGACAACAACACATATCTGCACATAACTGAAATGCAGAAATTGAAGTAGTCAACAAATTATATTAGGCATCTAAGAACATTGGCCTACAATTATAGCATTGTCCTGTATTGATTATGCCGAATAGTCTCTAATAAATAATATAAACCTACCTAACAAACGTAATAAAAATAACAAAAAGCCAGTAAAAAGTAATATGAAAACCTTTGTTAAAATACAAACTTCAGTAAGCACTTTCATCTCTTAAACACACTGAGACTTCATCAGAATGAAAGCTGCATCACTAACTCATCTTTAAATAATAAAAGCACATCACACACACAATTGCCAGTTAATGTTTTGGCCCCTTCTTTTTTCAAATAAGCTATAAAATCTTCACAGTTGTTCAACCCTTGGGGGAGTAACAAGCATTTAATTTGACCTGCCAGGAGTATTCTAACCACCCCAATTCATCTTCAGCAGTGAACAATCTCTCAGCATTTTTAATTTCATCCAACACCACAAACTTAAAGGTGACCTTGCATTTACCATTTTTAAAATGTTTCCTAAGACATTCTTTTCACCTCCTAAATGAACTGCATATTTATGTTCGTATATTCTTTTATATAATTCCCTCACAGTTCGACCAACATAAAATAGACCACAAACCTGGACTTGCATGTGAAAAACCTATTGATCCTAATTTTATAATTATTAACAGTGATTTCATTAGCATCAGTATACAAAAAGTCACAAAAATTACAATTCAAACATTTAGCCATGCCTTTCCTAAAACACGCAACTTTGGGCATATTTAATTTTGCTTGAAAATAATTTTTAAAACTCTTCCCCTTCTTTTGTGTGAATGATGAACGGTCACCAACTACTTTAATGAGCTAATAACTATCACAAAAATTTTCCAGTTTTTTTTTTTTTTTTGATTATGCTGAAAAGCCCATCTCTGAAATAAAATTTGAGGTGCCTTGTGAATCTCTGTTGAGGGAGGGAGGCATGGTCTGAAGGGACAAATTGAACAGGTGTTGGGAAGAGGCTAGAATGGAAGATTAAAGGAAGACTGCAAGAAATGGGGGATGTTTACCCAGTTACAGCAACCAAAAACAAAATTGTATTGCCAGTTTTATTTTTAATCGGCCGCCGTATACCTGTGCAACAACTGTTGAAGCTAACAGTCTGTAAAACAGTTCATGTTTTTCATTCCCTCCCTTCTTCTGATGCAGCCTGCATATAAAATGCTTCAGGGTAAACTAAAATGAGAATGCACATGCAACAAAGCCAAATAAATCCTCTCTGACAGTCAAAAGATATGACAGACAAATGTAACCCTTCCTTTGAAAGCCTGTAATGCCATCATCCATAACCTCTCAGTATTTTGCTGAGAAAAGCAACTTAAGTCACTAGCAGTGAAATGACTAGGTTTATCTAGGTCAACTCAGCTAAGGAAGCACATTGAGTTGCTTCAGTTGAAACTGCACATAACTGCTGGTAGTTTCTCTTGATGAAGATATTTCCAGTCACACTACGTTTTCTGTAATGTCTGAGTACTGCATGCATTAGACATCCTGTTTCTAAGCCATTTACATAAAAAAAAAAATAGCTCTAGAAACCATTACTCTGGTACACAAAGAACAGAAAACATGCCAGACAGAGAAAAAAAAAGGAAGCTGCCATAGGCAATAACTACAGGCACATCTGGGTATACAATGTCTTTCATTAATCAAGTTTACCTATAGCAGCCCAACAAATCAATATGTATTCACAGTTTTTATAATTTAATTTACACACACACACACACACACACACACACACACACACACACACACACACACACACACACACACATGTATGCCTGCATCAGTATATGTAGATAGTGTCTTATTTAGTTATTTAATTAAATTTTTAAGATCAAATAAGCATCAAAGCCTCTGACCTCAAGTCTATCATAACTTCAGCAGCTTACCTTAGCAAACTTGCTACCTTGGCCTGGCACCAAGTTCTCGCTCAGTGCCATCCACAGACTTGACTTCTAAAGCTATGTTGTAACTCTGTAACTTTGCCTTAAGCATAAACAGTAAACCTCAGAAAAGATGACACTACCCAGTCAGAATATTCTGATCAGATTTTTAAGAAAAAAAATATATTCTGATCAGCTGATTAAGTTGCTTAACTGTATTTGTACTCCAATTACACAATGTTAACAGAAAGGATCAGTAGCCAAAGGGATTGCATGCCCCCTTTTGGTTTACCACCCCTAGAGTTATAGCACTTCAAATAATTTTATTCAATAGATAGCTGGTAGCTCACACTAGCCATGCTACATATTTTATCCTTGTTTTTTTTTTTTAAAGAATTTAGACAATCAGCAGTGTTTATATTAAAGCAGAAACACAATTTCTTGGACACTCTTCACCCTGACAGCAAACTGCAATACATTCATCAGAGTCTCCTGCTAGTTTACTCAAGGGCCCTTACTAAAGGGTAAGTGTTTCTAATATATTACACAATTTTGTGAGAACCCAATTGGTGGTTTTACTGTAACCACTTATAAAGTCTGAACTGGTGTGTGTGGAGTGAGGGGTGAATGGAATGAGAAAGTTGAGTTCTAGGAAGAATGGTGAGTGTTTCCATCTCAAACTCACCAAGAATGTAGTTGTGAGCAACAGCACAGACACTAAAATGGTGCCCTCTGGGAAAAGAGTTGTACAGACCAACTGTTTTGGGTATCTATGGAGGAGGACAGATGAAGAATGGGATGGGAATTGTGGTAAGAGAGAGGCTTCAGAGGACAGTGAGGGATATCAGAGTTAATGACAGACTTATAACAATCAGACTCCAGTGTAAGAATAAGGCATTATTCATAATCTCAGCATGTGCCCCACAGCAGGGTTGTGATAGTGAGGGAAAGAGTGCATTTGAAAGCTGTTGTAGGACTTACTAGATAAAGCAGGGCAACATCAATTGGTGTTGATAATGGGTGAACTGAATGCACATATTTTTAAAGACTTTACTCACACTGTCCAGACCACCAGGTGTGCTGCACCTCTACAATAAGAGCCACACAAAACCAAGTAGAGTAAAAAAGTAGAATCCGGTCTGGCAGCAAAGAAAACCTTTTAATTAAGATAATCCAAAACACAATAGGTAAAAAGCAATAATCCAGGTAAGCACTTTCATTTGTCACACTGACAAACTTCTTCTGACAATAAAAAACATCACTTCCTTCTGTTAAAACCATTTGAAATTCCCTCCTTCCAATACTATTGGTCCATTTCACAGAAATACGTAATGTCAGCAAAATGACTCCCCCACCCCACCCTAAACACACAAGGCTGAAGCATATCTGAAGGGTATAGTCATGTAAATGGTGATAAATGTGCTTATATACCTCAATTAAATACATTATAAAACCATAAAATATGGTGAACAAGCCAAATACTAATACTGGTCCCACAATCTAAATATTTCATAAATAAGCCCCTAACAAGTTATCTTATCAGATACTTGTAAGTAAACACCCGGGGAAGGTTTTTGCTGTACGCTTAGTATTTAAATAGTCACATTCATATAGGCCTCTACTTATACTCTCGCTACAGGTCAACTTTTAGAGTCACTTATACCCTTAGCACACAGTGACCCAAT
Source organism: Protopterus annectens (assembly GCF_019279795.1). Lineage (NCBI taxonomy): Eukaryota > Metazoa > Chordata > Ceratodontiformes > Protopteridae > Protopterus > Protopterus annectens. Next base: position 67,954,916 of record NC_056729.1, read on the forward strand.
AGTTTCTGGACTGGTGACATTAAAACTTTAAGTGCCCTATATTTGACAACTGATAGATTTTCTTTACCTTACTGCTCACCTGAGCCGGTCTCACAACCTAGGTCATAATTAAAGGCCCGCAATTCCTCTTCCTCCTCCTCCCCCTCCCTGCCAGACACAGAGATGATAAATGTTACTAGTGTTTTGGGTGTCATTTTTAAAGGCTCTACCCACGCTGTCCGGTCCACCAAGCATGCTGTGTCTCTCCTGTAAGTCAAGTTATATTATAATTCTGTTTATTTGTTCTACTCTAAGGTCTGGTTAAAACTGCTGATTGCAATCTTGGTTGAGCAATACTATTTTACTGCTTTTTTACCTCTGCTGCTTTTTCCATATTTCACCTACATCTGCAAAAAGCCATTGTTGTACCTCACTGTTTTACTCAAGCGAACTGTTTGTATGCATTGTTTTTATTCTGCATAAAACCAGATACTATATACCGTGTTAAAATCAGCCAACATCTACAATTTCCACCTTTGAATACGCGTTAGTGCTTTAGATCAGAGTGCTAGAGTGCCTCCCCAACCGTGCAATGGATTATTTTATTTCTGGTCATATGCAATATGTCACATATATAATTACAGTGAGAACCTACAGTGCAGCAATACATTCCATTTTTTTGCTATGTGCTGGTTTAATGAGCATGCATGTTAAGCACTGCCTAAAGCTTATTCCTAGGTACTGTAGACATCTTCTGGCTAAGATTTCTGATGTTTATTACTTGTCTTAATCAACCTAGTTGTAGCTGAAAGCCCCTGAAAAGCTCTTGCATAGTCAGATAACTTTTAGTAAATGTTCATTTAACTGTTTGGTTACTGGAAGCATGGTAATACATAACTAAACTGTTGTCACCCTGTATAAATGTGTACACATTGTTGTAATAGTAGGCTACTGTAAACTGTATAGTTCTTTTACAATATTATCTTTCTCTTCTTTCTTTTTTTTCCAGAAATATCAACTCCTATCTGCTGTCCCCCCCACGCTTACATTTTCGAGCAATACTGGTCCCACAACCTCAATATTTCATAACTAAGCCCCTAACAAGTTATCTTATCAGATAATTGCAAGTAAACACCCAGAGAAGGTCAGTATTTAAATAGTCACATTCATATACGCCTCTTCTTATACTCTACCCCTAGCACACAGTGACCCAATAGTTTCTGGACCAGTGACATTAAAACTTTAAGTGTCCTATTTTTGTACATCTGATAGTTTTTCTTTACCTTACTGCTCACCTGAGGCCAGATTTTCCTCGACATCTTAGACTCACTTGCTCCTCAAAGAAAAATTAGGATAAAAGCTACCTATGCACCTTAGCTATCTAAAGAAATACGCTGCACAAAAGGGATAGTATATCTGGAAAGACTGACAAAAAACAAAACAAGTCCCCTTCCCTTCTACAAAATTACAAGGAAATCAGAAACCTTACAAAATAAACACATCTACCAGGAGAAGAAAAGCTTTTATAATGCAGCACAAACTAACAACCTCTCCAACTCTAAAAGTTCTGGCCCACTATCAGTAATACCCTTCATTCTGGTAGCCCCACAACCCTTAGCCCTTTCCCTAACAACTCACCACGGGAAACTGCCACCCTGCTTAATAACTATTTCATAGAAAACATCCGCAAATTAACACACTTGGACCAGAACAACAACCCCCCCACATTCTTCCGTCTCTCCTGCTCATAACAATAAAACCCCTTTTTCTCTTAAACCTGTCCTCACCTCCTATATCAAATCTGTTTTTCATAAACCTAAACCTTGTTTACTAACTGCTGATAAACTACCCCCTTTCTCAAGCTTGCTGCTGAATCCATAGCATTCCCCATTTCTATACTAATAAACAGATCAGTTCAAGAAGGCAGAGTTCCAAACATCTGGAAAGCTTTCTACACCATACCACTGCACAAAGGAGGTAACTCCATAGACCCCTCTAACTTTATACCAATGGTCATCCTATCACCACTTTCTAAAATTCTAGAAAAATGCATCCACTCTCAACTGCTAAATGCCTAATCCATGAAAACCTCTTAACCCCTACCCAACGCAGCTTCTAGCCAAACCATAGTACTGCTACAGCCCTCTTATCTTTTACTCATACAGTTTCTGAGGCCAGAGATACTGACCAACTTGTATCATGTCTCTTCCTTGATCTATCCAAAGCATTTGATACAGTGTCTCATGCTAAACTACTAACAAAGCTAACTGATCTTAACCTCTCTCCTCCCTCTTTGCAGTGGTTGTGCAGCTATCTTACTAACAGACTTCAATCTGTCCAATGGCTCACTTCCTGTTCCCACTTCTTGCCAGTACAAGCAGGGGTCCCCCAGGATTCTATCCTATGACTCCTTCTATGCATTATCTTTACCAACCACCTCCACATTGCCTGCAACAACTTGACTCTTATCCAATAGGCTGACTCAATCCTCATCATCACCTCTGACATGTCACATCTCCACTCACTTACACAAAACATATTCTTCACTGTAGAAAAATGGCTTAATGAAAGCCAAATTATCCTAAACCCTAAAAAAACTAAACTCTTACTCTTTCTACCAAGATCCCTCTCACATCATAAATCCACCTTTTCCATTTCTTCTCTAAACAACACAATTATCAAAGTTGATCCACATACTAAACTCCTGGTCACCATAATAGATGACCAACTAAAATTTGATCAGCATATTCAACAGTGCATCAAAAAGACACATCAAAAACTAGGATTACTGTAGCAGAACAAAAAATATGCCACTATGCCACTACCATCCTTACAAACTTACAATCCACATTAACTTCCCAACTCGAACATATAATAAAATTGTCAGATAAACAACAAACCAACTTTATAAATCACACCATTCATTGCATTAAAAAACTGCAATGGCCTGAACTCCCCCATCATCTTACCTCACAGCTATAAATCGCACACTTCATCCTGTACAAACCTACTGCCTGCCCCTTCATCTCCTCACTCATTGCCTTCTACATCCCCACTAGATCTCTCAGAAGCTCTGACAAACACCTCCTTGACATACATAAACCCAACAAAAACATTGGTAAACTATTTTACAATTACAATGTGCCTTTAGCCTGGAACAAACTTCCTAACTCTATTAGAAATATCCCAAACTCAAATCAATTCAAAAAGGAAGTAAAACTTTTTCTCTTAAGCTCATGGATCTGCCTTTGCTAGGAGCCTACATGAATCCATCTCACCACTCCAACCTCTTTCTCACTTTCCTTAACTCAGACCTCTTCCTCTCCAATAACGTTATGCCTACTTTTCTTATGAATCTGCTTTCTCACAACTTTAAGTCACTATACCAATGTAGTATTGTGACTACTATGCCACAATTAAAAACAATGCAATTATGTATGCAGGTCATCGATGTTTGTAGTTACTGACACTCTTATGCCACTTTCACTCCTTGCTGCCTTTATATTTGTACTTCCCATGCCTTACCTTTGAATACATCTTGTGTACAACTGAAATTGCCAGAGTCTGTTAAACTGATCTCATTCTATTAATTCATTGTAACTGCATGTTGTTTAACTTTTGCGCACATTCCATGTTTCTACTCTATATATTTTTTTAATATATTGTATAACTTAAATCACATTTTTTCGATGTGCTATTAATTACTGACTGCAATTTCCTGGAGCTTTTCTCCTTGGGTCTCCAGTGAAAATGGGCTTTGAGCTCATTCGGACTAACCTGGTTAACAGATGTCAAATAAATAAATGTTGGGAGAAACAGACAGAACAGGATATGATGATTGCCTGGATCCACATGGGTGGGGCAACTGGAATGAAGAAGGAGAGGCCACTGTGGACTTCTGTTTGGCAAATGGCTTGATAGTACTAACACATGGTTCAGAAAGAGAGTCACAAGGTCAAATACAAGAGTGGCCAACATGCAACTCGGGCAGACTTCTTCCTAGTAAGGGAAGGGCACTGGGGTAGAATCAGCAATTGCAAAGTCATCTCCAGTGAAACAGTCAGCCCACAGCATAAACCACTGATTTCTACAATCATCTGCAAACAGTGATCGGAGAATTCTCTAAGACCAACAGAGGCTGAAGACTTGGCTGTTGACTGGAGAGAAAGCAGAACAGTTCAAGGAAATGTTTAAGGTTCTAGCACCTCATGAAGAATAGGAAATAGGTGGAGATGAAGAAGAATTGCAGCATCTGAAAACAGCATGTGTGAGGACTACAGAACAGGTATGTGGTTGAGCTATGTATGGAAATAACTTACATATGGAAAGCTGCTGCTAGAATGTTGAAGTCCAAGAAGTCATTAAAAGAAAGGAGCACAAGGAAAAGTGGGAGACAGAAAAATAGACCAGGCTAGCAAGCAGTACTGGTTGGCTAACAAAGAGGCTAAGAGAGGATTTGGCTATAACAAATAACAAGGACTCAGAAGCACTCTACCAGATTCTGGAAAGTGACTCAGTAGATGGGTTAAAGTTATATCAGGTTACAAGGCAAATTTGGAAAGATAAAGAAGACAGACACCTTTTGTAAGGGTTGCCAGCAACAACCTGCTTCCCAATCCATAGGATGTTAAAGGTAGATATAAGGACTACTTCCAACAGCTTCTGAATGAAGAAAAGTCCATAGAAGCTGTATTCCCTCAGACAAAGCCTACAATGAAAGAAGAGGAGAAGCCCACCATAGTAAAAATAAGAATAATGCTAAGGAAAAGGAAGTCAGGGAAAGCAGCAGGTTCAGATGAGGTCCCAGCAGATATCATAAAGTGTTGAGTGAGCAGTATGGAAAAGAATGAGATCTCCCAGATGACTGGAGAATAAACATACCAGTGCCAGTGTAAACAAAGAAAGGAGACTTTCACAACTGTGGGCAGTACAGAAGTATCACGCTGCATGCAAGTTCTGGAGACAGTTATTGATAAAGGAATCTGCAGAAGAGTAGAGAAAAATATGGGAGATGAGTAGTTTGAATTCAGATCAGGATGCAACACTACTGACCTGACATCTGCAGTGAGCCAGATACTTGAGAAAAAGCTAGAAATAAGGAAAGTGTCTAGCTGGGCATTCCTAGACATGGAGAAAGTATATGACATGTTCCCAGGAAAGCTGACTTTGGCAGTCCTGCAGTGGTTTAAAGTCCCAGAAACACTGGAAAATGAGTACAGACTATGTACAAGGATCCATTGACTGACAGTGTTCACTCTCACAAAGGGGTTCCCAGTGGGAGTGGGTGTGCATCAGGGATCAGCTCTGAGCCCACTGCTGTTCACATTGGTGATGGACTACATTAGCTAACAGGTCGGAGGAGAAAGACCAACACAGTTGCTTTCTGCAGACAATGTGGCATTACAGGCAGACTCTAAGTAAGACCTTCAGCAAAGGATAGGGGAATGGAATGAAAAACCAAAGGTACATGGAATGAAACTGAGTACAGATAAAACAGTTGTAACAGCAGCACATGGAGGAATCAAAAGTAGCTGATAACTGAGATAGAAGGGAAAATACTGGAACAGGTTAACGTCTTCAAGTATCTGACAGAGGTGATTGAGGAGAAAGGACGTCTAAATGAGGCGGTCAAGTCTAGAATCAGAGGGGCTGCAGCCAACTGGCATAGAGTATCAGGGGTAGTGTATAACAGAAGAATACCAAACAAGCTGAAAAGTAATGTGCACAAAGCAGTGGTGTGAAACCTGGGCAGTAAAGACAGAGCAGATGAGTAACTTAGAGATGATGAGATGAAATTCCTGAGATGGGTGGTATGTTGTGCACTGTGGGAAAGAAGAGGAAATCAGGACATAACAGTAGAAACTAAAGTAGCCCCAGTTGTAGAAAAGGTGAAAGAGAACAGATTATGATGATTCAGGCACATGTGCAGAAAAGCATTAGACAATCTGATAAGACGATTTGGGACAGACACGAAGAAGATAAGAGGAAACGAGGGCATCCAGCAAACAGGTGGATTGATTGTGTGAGAGAAGACCTGTGGCAGTCAGGTATGAGTGTCGAACAAGGTAGGAGAGTTGCATTGATTAGACAGAGATGGCGACAGTTAATACGACACCCTGACCCCATATAGAAAATGGGATAAAGGGGGTTGCTGATGATGATGAACTGGTAATGAAGGACATACCTTGTTTAAAGTCATTCAATAAAGTGCCATAGTTAGGAGTTGATGGTGTTGGTGTGTCCTTTTAAAATAATGCTGTGTGATATTCAGCTCAGGGTTTTTTGCAGACTTCTCTGAATAGATTGTATCCACTTAGACTTCACTGCTTAGAATAAATGGCTTGAGCTATGTTCTCTGATGACTGATGAATCTGGTTTACAGTTAGTGCAGTCTGGAAGTTCAGCGAGCTTGTCCCAACACTCCTAACATTCATGTGTATTAGCTTCAAAGATTTCCTTGTCGATAAATGTGTCAGATGATGATGAAAGTGCTTGGTTGGTGAAAAAAAGAAACAGACAGGGTTAGGATGGCTTTCTCTAGACAGTCACATGTTTGAAAGAAAGGCATGACTTTCCTATTTGATTAAGGTATGGGTACACTTCAAAATTTTGTTGTAACAAGTGTTTTTTTCCATAAGAAATGTGTATTTTTAGGGTCGATATTATGTTGCCAAAATGGCAAAACAGCAAAGGCCATTTCAGAGATACATAAACAGCAAAATACCACTAATGCAAATGGCCAGGTCACTGATTTTTGTCCTAGGGAAAAAAATCAGTAGACCAACCAGATACAACACACCATCTAAATCATTACAAAATGGGAAGCTTCTCCCCTACACCCCCCAACTAAATATACCAACTCCGAGATCGCACTACACTGGGGTAAAGGGCAATTTTATGGCAATGGCCAAGCAATTTTTTCCCCTAGGAAAAAAATCAGTAACCTGGCCATTCGTGTTAGTGGTATTTCGCTGTTTATGTGTCGCTTAAACGGCATTCGCTGTTTTGCCTTTTCGGCAACATAATATTGACCCATATTTTTATCATAGGCAAGCATGGTTGAACATAATGAAGAAAACGATTGATGGGGACTTCCAAGATGGCTCCACACTCATCAAAAGCTTAACTTCAGCTCTCCCAGTGTGAAAACAGAAACTGAGTAAAAGGAGTGCATTTGAAACTGTTTTTTGGGGGTAAAATTCAGTTACTGGCTAATAAGTACACTACTTGAATGACAACAAAGAAGAAATTTGGGAAAACCTGAAAGAAAATCACAGACTGGGTAGGATTCTGAAGCTATTTAGAAAAAAAACAAAAAAAAGATGGCTTCCAGTAATTTAGAGGAAAAAGTAAATCATACATACTCAGAGGCGATTAAACTAAATGAAACAAATATATCAACTCAAATAACAAAAGGCTGGAAAAATAGGAGAAGCTTTAACTAGTTGGTCAGATGAACTGATAACACTGCAAAAGTCAGAGGCTGAAATTAAGTAAAAGCTGGCTGAGTATAACGCTTCTCATGAAGAGCTGTTGCAAAAAATTGTAGAGAGAAGACACAGCATACAGAGAAAATCTGACATTTTTCTGCTGAACCAGAGAAACTGGAAGGAACACACTGCATTAATTTTACGAAAGCACAAATAAGCAACTGGACTGGAGTTCCACAGTAGGATTTGTTAAACAAAAGGGCAAAATGAGTGTATGCTCCATTCCTGGCCATAAGAAAGCAGCCAAGACCCATGTTCATCATACCAGCAAAAAGAGTAGATCCTGACAAAACTGGGTCAGTAGGGCAAAGCATTAAAAACTGGAGACAACTGAGTGATTGTAGAAAATGATTATTCACTGTACACCAATTAAAAAAGAAGCAAATTTATCCTAGCAATCAGGGAATGTCAAGAGGCAGGTGTGAGATGCAAGCTGCTGTATCCACTGTCTTCAGGGTATTTTTTCTTGGACTATCAAAGTCATTTTTGATGCAGAGCAGGCTAATGAGGAAATAAAAAAGTTTATCCAAAAAAAAGTAACCCAGCAAGCAAGTTAACTCTGCTTCTTATTCTACTCAAAATAAGGTTCATAGAGAGATTCTTTGCCCGTGAAAGCCTTTCCAGTAATCAAAGGAAAATGTTTTTAAAGCAGAAAAAATCATAGGAATTGACTAGAAGAATCAGGAGTACCTTGGACTTGAACCAGAGTCTGGTGTTGGGAGATGGAGATGAAGAGGACAAGACCAGCAACACTGAAAGTAGTGAAAAAATTGAAGACTATAAAGCATCAATCACATTTGTGAAATATGGCCTTGCAAGAAAAAGTGGCTAAAAAAGACTGGAGCTTTGTTGACTTTTTTGAAACAAGAAATATCTTTATTAAATGATCACATACAGCATAGGCAATCACACATTTATATAAATGAAAACAAACCATATTGACATAAATTTTGTAGCAAATATTATACATCACAAACCATATTGACATAACTGTAGTTGCAAACAGTACACATCACTTATAATTTATCCAGTCAATGTCAGCAAACATTACATAGCTCATTCAAATCCTGTCTTCTTTTAAACCTCGTTCCTCCTCTGCATGTTTCCCACAATTTCATTTTTTCCTATGTAATTTGCTCCTAGCCTTTTCTAAAGATACCAGTTCCAGTTGTTTTATCTCTGTTACTATATTCACTACTTCTAGTGAAGTTGGTTTAGACTTTGATTTCTTTTTTCTAGTAATTTCTTTTTTAGCAGCCACCATAATTAGACTCAGCAAGGCCTTACTATGTCTAAGCAATTCCAATTCTGTATCATAGCTCAAAAAATCATTTCCTTAGTTACACAAATTTGCTCACCCAGTATCTCTGATAGAGCAGTATGCAGGGAATCTTTGAAGTCTGCCAACTCATTACACTCTCAGAATATGTTCCCAGTTATCTCTTTCCTCCCCATCACACCTCCAACATTTGCTGTCTAGCTGAGGAAAAATTATTTGGAGTCTGCTTGGGGAATAAACTACCTTATGTAAACACTTTCAAGCAAAGATCCTAAATCTTCTAAACTTTGTTGCATATTTGGGAAAAAAACATATATCTACCATTGTTTCTTTGTGAATTGCTCATCCAATCTCTCTTCCTGATCTTTTCTAACCTACTGTGATTGATTCTTATAGTTATCATGCAATATTTTGTATGCTCTAATAATTATTCCTTTTTTAACAGCAGCTTCTGTTCTAGATTCTAATAAAAACTTTACCAGTGCTGGTCTTTCGCTTAGGATTCCCCTATTTCTTTATCTTTCCCTACACTCCGATATCAATCCTTGACAGAAAAGGCAATCTCTATCCTGCAGTCCAAATAAATTATTGTCCTCTTCACATTCTATTACTTTTCCCTCTCTAATTATTTGCTCCCAATACCTTGGTTCTTTTATCAGTTTCCTCCAATAAATTCCAGCCCTTGCCTATTGTCTGTATTCCTAATTGCAGTCATCCTATTGGCAGAATCTCTTTTCTCCATTCCCATGTTGGCTTAGTTCTTAGAATACTTTCTGAAAATTCTGCATGGTTATTGTTAGTTTTGTTGACTTTGTTCAGCTTCTGGGTGTGTATAGTTTGTCTGCTTTAATGTCTACAATGACACTAAAAAGGGAAAAAGTAACTGTAAGTAAAATAATTGTTCATATCAGTATTTGTATAAAACATTTCATGATATAAACTGTGTGTTATATGTAATAAAGCACTTTTGTCTAGTGTGTAGTCAGAATTATTTTAAGTGTGGGGGGGGTCTTTTCAGCGACTGTGTTCTGTGTTAAAGATATTAAAGTAAACAAGTACTTTTTTAGTTATAAGAAATATAGGTTTTACAGTATAGCAAGAGAAGAAGGGGTTGACAAAAGCAAGTTTAATGTTAATATGCTGTGATCTTGGGCTGCTAGGGTGGAATGTAAAAGTGCATTGATTATATTATATGTAGAATTACGATAGTTTCTTTTACTTTTACAACAGTGAATGTCTACATTAATACCTTTGGCTTAAGCTATAATCATGTGTTTTTTGTAAGCAAGTAGGCTTTAAAAATAAGGCAAAATGGTGAAAGCCATGAAACATTTCAAGTTTCTTTCAACTGCAAGGCTATTAGCTTGTTTTCCCCATTAGTAAATGTTCAGTGGGAGTCAAGAAGTCTGTAGCTGTACATTCTGTTTTAAGTGAAATTTACAGATTTACTGCTAAGTACTTTTCCATGGTGATGAGCTGTCTGCAGGTGCAAGCACTGATTCCTGAGACTTCTGAGTATTCTTTGCTTAGGGAAATGCAAAATTTAAAAGGTAGAATGGCATGCAGTTCAGTGAAAGTTAAAGTCTGAAATTATAGGAAGTGAATAAAAGATAGCAGCCTGCACAGCAGTCTTAATATTTTAATGCACTTAATAGAACACTGTACAATTTAGCAGTTTTTATAGATAACCAGTACAATAACCAGTGCACTTTTTCTTAGGGCTAAAAGTTAATTTTTTCTGAAATTATACAATCTGTTTTTCATATCTGAGTGGGAAAAAGAGATAAGAAAAGAACAGACAACAATCAATGTAAGTGGGAATGTGGGCTGTAGCATGTGCTTTAGCATAGGTAACCTTAATTTTAAGTTAGGTAATGCCTATGGTAGCAGCTGTCAACTGGGGACAATTGCTCCTATCTAGAGGGTGAAACTTCATTTTTGAAAATGTACATAGTTTTCTGCATTTGTTATAATTTAATAGGGGATAGGGTGTTTTGAAGGTGCATTTAGTTTTTTGTTTGTTTGTTTTTGTCTGAGGATTTTCATTAAAACAAAAAAATCTTGAAAAAAATTGTCAAATGGAGATGAGAAGAACAACTAAAGATCAGCCTGTCTAACATTAGTCTGTGCAGGTAAGATAAAAGTTGGAAATACACATTCAAAAAACACCAATGCATAATAGGTAGGAACAATTTTTTATTGTAATGGCTACACTGTCCATATTATCTTGGAATGTTAGCAGCCTTACAGGAAGAGACAAAAAGGAAGAAGCATTGAATTATATTATGAAATGCAGAGTGCAAATAGCAATGCTGGAAGAGACACATTTGGAAGGAAAGAGCATGCAAACTTGAAAAAAATTGTATTTCAGGATGAATATTCATCAGAATATCATGAACAAAGAAAAAGGAAAGCAATTATACTACTTGCTAGATGGGCTCCAAGAAGAGGGAAAAGAAAGACATCAATGGTAAATTTCTAGTAGTAAGAAGCTATTAACAAGGGAGGAGGATTATGAAGGTGTAGATTTATATTCCACCAAAAACTGCAATTATGAAGCTTAAGAAATTTTTGGGAGAAATAATCAGCTTTCAGCAGGGAATATTACTTATAGATGGGGACTGGAGCATGACTTGGAATAGTGAGAATATATTGGGGGAACTAGAAAGGAAAATATAACAAGGTAGATTTCTGAAATAAGTTATGAAAATAGTTGGTGTGGAAGATGTGAATTCAGTAGCAGGAACTCAGACAGAATATACATATTCCCCAAGCTACAATAACTGGGCTAGAGTAGACAGAAATTAGAAGTTATGTACCTACCATAACATTCCATGTTAGTTGTCTTCTCTCACCTTCTTTCTTGCTGGATGGGTTCGGAGCCGATCCTCGGCTCCGACTCGGCACTTGCTTTAGCTTGAGAACTCCTTTTACCAGCTCGAGGCAACCCTATATCCCATGATGCAAGGCGGAACTACCTCAGATCTCGTTTGGCAGCTAACCTACCCTGCTAAGAACTAACCTAACATAATTAGGAAAACAAATTCATAAAAAGAGTCCTCATATGAAGGCTCAGGAGGAAACAACCTGATAGGAACTCTTCAAGATCTGTCCAGGCCAGGGGGTAGGAGGGAGGGACGCAAGAAAGAAGGCGAGAGAAGACAACTAACATGGAACGTTATGGTAGATACATAACTTCTAAATGTTAAGTTGTCAATCTCGCCTTCATTCTTGCTGGATGGGACCGCGTCCCTAGCACCTGTATCCCGGGTGGCTCAATGGAACAGACTCTTGAGAACTATGGAACCAAAACTGGCCCTATCTCTGGAGGCCAAGTCCAACTTATAATGAGAGACAAAGGTATGAGGCGTGGCCCAAGTAGCTGCTGCACAAATAGTATCAATGGGTAGTCTATCCTGGAAAGCTACAGAAGTGGATAGACTCCTGGTTGAGTGTGCTTTTGGTTTAGCAGATAACTGCTTGCCCCTGAGAGAGTACACAAAGGAAATGGTGGAAGTCAACCATCTAGATAAGGTCACTTTAGAAACTGGAAGACCTATCCTGTTTTCTGCATAGGAGACAAATAACTGGTCCGATTTTCTGAATTGTTTAGTTCTATGCAAATAGTACCTGAGCTGACGATGGACATCCAAAAAATGAAGCTTCTGTTCAGCTCTGTCGGAATAGTTTGGGAAGAAGACTGGTAGATCTATAGATTGGTTAATATTGGTTTGAGACACAACTTTGGGGAGAAAGGAAGGGTTCATTCTCAATGATACCCTGTCCTTATGAAAAACCAAGTAAGGGGGACGAATGCAGAGAGCTTGAATCTCGGAAACCCTTCTTGCTGAAGTGACAGCCAGTAAGAATATAGTTTTCCAGGTCAATAACTTCAAAGAACATGAAGCAGACGGTTCGAAGGGAGGTAGTATTAAGGATGCCAACATTAAGTTTAGATCCCATTGCGGAGGAGGATACTTTATAGGCGGCTTCAGAAGAAAAACTCCTCTCAGAAAGGCCTTGCATAATCTATGAGACATAATGTTATTGTCATGCAAGCCAACATGATACTTGGAAATAGCAGCCAGTTGTACTTTAACTGTAGATGACGAGGATCCTGAATGAAAAACCTCCGCCAGGAAATCTAAAACAGAATGTACAGGAGCAGTAAAGGGATCAATATTCCTGGAATTTGCCCATATAGAAAAATGTCGCCATTTGCTAGCATAAACAGTCCTAGTGGACGACTTTAAGGAAGACACTAAGATGTCTCTGACGGAGTCAGAGATCATCGGAAGCCTGGCTAGGGAAGGAAGTGGAGCAACCAAGCAGTGAGGTTGAGAGAAAGAATGGCCCGGTGCTGCTGACCCGACTGGTGGATCAAGAGATCCGGAACTGGGTCCAGATGCCAGGGCTGCACCAGAAGGTGACGATGCAGAGACGGAAACCAAATTTGTCGAGGCCAATAAGGGGCAATGAGAATCAACTTGGCTCTCAAAACGGTGGCTTTCTGAATGACTTGTGGAATCAAGGGAAAAGGAGGAAAAGCGTACAGAAGTCCCCGGGGCCAATCCTGGGTAAGAGAGTCTCTCAGGGGTTGGCCTGAAAGGGGAAAGAGGGTGAAATAATCGGGGCACTTGTTGTTTTGAGGAGTAGCAAAAAGATCGCAACAAGGAGTGCCCCACTGCCGAAAAATCTGATCCACTACAGATTGATTGAGAGACCACTCATGAGGCATCAGAATGGATCTGCTCAGCCTGTCCGCCAAGAGGTTGGACCTGCCGGGGATGTGCGTTGCTATCAGAAACCGATGAGAGGAGATTGCCCATTGCCAAAGTCTGAGAGCTTCTCGACACAACGGATAGGACCTGGTCCCGCCCTGCTTGTTGATGTACCAGACTACGGACATGTTGTCCGTTTGTACTGCAATAGTCCCCGTGGGAAGAAAGTCGTTGAGGGCCTGCAACGTTAAAAGCACCGCTCTCATCTCCAGGACATTTATGTGCAGATGGTATTCTATGGGTTGCCATGTCCCGTGGACCATCCTGCCCTGATAATGCCCCCCCCACCCGATCAGAGAGGCATCCGTAGTGACTGTGGCAACTGGAGGAGGGGAAACAAAGGGTCGGCCCTGATGAATAAGAGGGGAAGATATCCACCAATTCAGATGAGTTCTGCACGACTGTGTGACTACGATTTCGTGCCTCATCGGGAGACTGTGGTACGACCACTGCGTGAATAGCATCCACTGCAGAAGACGCATGTGGAAGCGAGCCAGTGGTAGTAGAACAATGGCCGCAGCCATAAGACCTAGAACCTTCAGTATAAATCTGGCTTTGACCTTGTTGCTCTGCAATAGAATCGAGCAATTTTTGGATTTCCAGAATTCTTTGGTCTGTTAGTCTGGCTAACATTTTGACGGTGTTTAATTCTGCGCCTATAAAGGTGATAGATTGGCAAGGCAGCAGAGAAGATTTTTCGAAATTTACTGAAATTCCCAAACTCCTGCAAAGCTGTAGAGTGTAGTCTCTGGTCTGAAGAAGCTGACACCTGGTGGTGGCGGAGAGGAGCCAGTCGTCCAAATAAGGAAACACCTGGAATCCTTGACGTCTCAGATGAGCTGTGACCACTGCCATGCATTTGGTGAACACTCTGGGGGCTAAAGTGAGGCCAAAGGGCAGGGCTCTGAATTGGTAATGACTGGTCCCTAGCCGGAAGCGGAGAAACCTTCTGGAGCGCCTGTGAATCTTTATGTGATAGTACGCGTCCTGAAGTTCTATAGAGCACATCCAGTTGTCCTTGCCCAGAAAGGGCAGAATGGACTGAAGCGTGACCATCCGGAATCTTGCCTTCTTGACAAATCTGTTTAGATTGCTCAGGTCTAATATTGGTCTCCAATCTCCCGTCCTTTTGGGGACCAAAAAGAATCTTGAGTAGACGCCGGATCCTACCTGGTCTGCCGGCACAGTCTGGACGGCTCTTTTTTCTAGGAGCTTTGAAACCTCCTGTTCTGCTAAATCCCTTTGACCAGGTGAGATGTCTGGAAGGGATTGTTGAGGTACGGGATACCTTTCGAATGGGATTTTGTAACCCTCGGATATGATCGACTGTGCCCACATATCTTGTGATAGGGATTGCCAGGCTACTGGGTACAGCGAGATCCTTCCCCCGACTGCCTCCAAGGGTGGACAGCCGGGCAACACCTCAGGGATGCTGAAAGGGCTTCTCAGGAAGAGACTCCCTGTTGCCCTGGTTCTGAGGACCCCCTGCCTCTAGGGCGTCTATTGTTGTTACCCCTCTGCCTCTGGGGTAAACTGACCACGTGTGTCCGGTGTAGCTCCTTGGGCTTTGAACCACATCTTCCCCCCTTTTGACCCTTGGGATATGGTCTAGAAGGAGTGGAAAATGGACTCCAACGGCAGAAAGAGTTTTACCGTCCTGCTCACACCTGGTCAAGGTATCTTTCACCTGAGGTCGAACAAAGCTGAACCATCAAAGGGGTATTGGTGAAGGACGCCTTAAAGGGATCCATAAAATTACAAAGCCGCATCCAGGCTTGGCGTCTAAGAGCAACTCCTGTGCCTGCGGCCCTGCTCGCTCCATCGGCCGCATAGGATATGAGCCGCATGGAGGAGTTGGATAGGGAATTCAGGATTGCTAGCTGTGAGGCAATCTTTTCTTGAGCCCCAGCAGCAGAAGGATCCTGGACCACTTCACCCAGTTCCTTGAGAATATCCCTTTGAAGCCTGGTGAAGTGACAAAGGTAGTTCAGCGAATGCATAGCAAAGGTCGCTGAAGAAAACATCCGCTTTCCATACCTGTCCATGGTCCTAGAATCCTTGTTAGGAGGATGGACAGGTACTGAAGGATCCACCAGTTCCTTCTTAGTGGCCGCCGCCACCACCATAGCATCCACAGAGACGCCCTTGGAAAGAAATTGTTTGTCCGTAGGGGCCGTGATAAATTTGGATGGTCTCCTGGGGACAGGTTCCACAGAATCTGGAGCCGCCCACGCCTTCCGAGCCACTACCTGCATAAGTGGGTCAAAAGGCAGAGACACCCAGGAGCTGGAGGGTCGGGATCCAAAAGCCTCCAGGTATACCGACTCATCCTCGGAGGGATCAATGGATGGCCAATTCCCCCTCTGTTTGAGGAGCTCAAGGATGTCTGAAAAGGAGACATCCTCAGAGGGGGATCTTGGGGAACCCTCCGACTCATCTAAGTCGGTATCCGATGTAGTAGACTCAGGGGAGTCTGTGTGTTTCCTCTTACACATCCTCTTCCGAGGGGGTTCACCTGCTGGATCAGGAGAAACTTCGGAAGAGGAGGAAATTCCCAATGGGGAAACCTGGGGCGATGGATCCCTGGGCCCGAGAGCAAGAGGCTGGCAAGAGGCGTCCACAGGCACTGAAGAGGGAGGAGCTAGAGGGATGGACCATTGACCTGGCTCAGAGGCCAGGACACTCCTCATCACCTCAAAGGCTCCCCTCCCCGGGAGGCCGGAATATCCCTGATCCGAGGATACAGGAATTCCCGGCTCCACTGAGAGAGAAGGCTCGAGGCGATGTCGGTGCCGAGCTTACCAAAGCGAAGCCCGAGAGGAGAGCGGGTCGGACAAGGGTCCGATGCCACTAGCCCCCTCGGAGCCGACAAGGGAAACCCGACGACCGGATCCCTCCAAGGAAGGTCTCAAGGAGGAGATCGGAGCTGAGGACGACGGAGCCGAAGGATGTATCAGCTCCGGCGCCGAAACAGTCGCTGTCCCGAGAAGCTCCGGCTCCGAACTCTGGTGTGGAGTCGGAGGAGGAAGTTCAAGGGTGAGACAATAGCCGAAGTCTGTTGAGACGGGCTATGGAGCATTTGGGCCAGTGCCTGCGACTTCAACAGCCTGCTTACCACCCTCTCTAAGTCATGGTCAGACAGCCTGGAAGATCTCGAAGATCGGCTCCGATGGCTCCGCTCCGACAAAAGAGGAGACCCGGAGCAGTGGATACTCTGCAACGAAGGGGACCGAGATCTCTTTCGGGACGAAGTCATCGGAGCCGAAGTCCCCTGAATCTCAGATGGAGCCGAAGGTTTCTCGGCTCCGATGCTGGATAAGGTGTCGGCTCCAGCCGGAGCCGACAAGGCCACAGTAGAAAGGGTGTCGGAACCAGTCGGTGCCGAACCCATTACTTTCGAAGCAGATAGATCGGCTCCAGCTGGAGCCGATCTCGGCTCCGACGGAGCCGGAGCCACCGGAGGAGGCTTGGATACTGAAGCCTGAGCCTTCGGTGGCTTAGAAGGTTTCCCAGACCCTGTTTTAGAGGGAGAACCTTCTGGCTTAAGTAAGCCATGGAGGATTAGCTTATTCCTCTGTTCCTGCAGGACTCTCTGGCTAAAAGAGTGACACAAAGCACAGGAGTCCTGCAGGTGCAAAGGCCCCAGGCAGTAAACACAAGAAGTGTGACCATCTGTCAGAGACATTTTCTGACAGCACGAGTCACACTTCTTGAAGCCTGAGACCTTGCCTTCCTTAGACATTATCCTAGGAGGAAGTCACACACAAAACCCCAACAAACTCACACAATTAATCCCCTAACACACAACACACAGGTAGGGATTAACCAATGGGGTTTAGGCCTAACTAAACTTTTATACTAAAGGAAATAAAAGTTTTGAAATATAAGGGAATAGGGTGGGCTGTAACACACTACAGACTATAAAAATGGAAATAAGGGGGAAATAAAACCCTAACTAAGCTTTTTCTCTTTTGACAAGAAAATCACTTACCTCAGCTGGCAAAGGAGACCTCTTTCGCTAAGCGGCAAACGAGATCTGAGGTAGTTCCGCCTTGCATCATGGGATATAGGGTTGCCTCGAGCTGGTAAAAGGAGTTCTCAAGCTAAAGCAAGTGCCGAGTCGAGCCGAGGATCGGCTCCGAACCCATCCAGCAAGAATGAAGGCGAGATTGACAACTTAACATCTGCATTTCAATGGAACATTTGTATTTAATTGACAGCTTTGATATACATCCAATAACTCTTTCAGATCATGCACCAATGAAAACCAAGATAAAATGCAGGTTAATGAAGTAAAAAAAATGAGACAATGGTGACTTCACAGCTACCTGTTAAAAAGAGAGTAAGTTAAGGAATGGGTAGTGGAAATTATTTGGGAGTTATCAGGGAAGAAAGAAATATCTACAGAAGTTATAGTTAGTGAGTGGGATAAAATGAAAATGAAGTTTAAAAACAGGGTAAAAATAAAAGTGAAATATATATGGTTAAGAAGTAATAGGAATTACTTAGAGAGGTTGACAAAGGTTAAAGTACTGTAAAACAGGCAGAATTTCACAGAGCACGAAAAGGCATAAATGCAGAGTGCTAAAGACAAATAAAGGTAGTATCTGGCCAATGTGCATGAGTTTAGAAAGATTGCTGTTAAGCAACTATTTTTGATAATAAATCCAGAGCACAAAAACTTTTAGCACAACAAAAAGTTGAAAGGGTTGTTGCCAAACCTAAGAAACTTATAACAAGAAAAATAATCAGAGATCCTTTAGAGGTTTTAGACATACTTCATACATTTTTTGAATTAGTGTGGAAATCAAGACAGAGCACAAATCAAAATATTTATGGAAGACTTAATTATGCCAACATTACAGATAGGTGAGGCTTAACAACTAACAGTTAAGATAGGAGGGGAATGAGGTAAAAACAATAATGTATAATCAATAGGTTCATAGGTTCATACTAGGCTATCTGCCCTGGGGCATTTATAAGCCTAGCCCGATTGTGTTTGGCTTACGCCACCCCTTGATTTGAGTATACTGTGCCATTTTTAAAGTTTAGTTTACTGTGCCTCTCTCTAATAGTGACACTGAAGTAATCCCCGGGACAAACCTACGATCCCCTATCCACTCATCAAGATTCTTCTTGAAGAGGGTCAGTGAGGTGCTCTGCCTAACATGAATTGGAATTCTATTCCAGAGCGAAGGGAGCCTCTGGGTTATGAATCTGTCCCTCCAGCATGTTCTATTTATTTCTGTGCTGAGGTTCAAGTCCCTCGAGCGCATGGCTCTAAGGGATTTAGATTTACTGAGGTGGAGCATGTCCATTAATTCTGCGTTGGACATAGCTTTATATGTCAGGCATAGATCGCCTCGAAGTAGGCGGTATGCAACTGAGTACAGCTGGAGTTTTTTTTAACCGAGCAGCATATGGCATCTGTTTGAGTCCCTTGATCCTCCTGGTGAGGTACTTTTGGGGTCTTTCTAATTTCTGCAGGTGTCGGGTAAGGTACATCCCAAAGGGGGCATTGTATTCTATGATGGGCCTGATGAGGGATGAGTAAAGGGGCACGATTACCTCTCTTGATCTAGATGTGAATCCTTTCATGATGAGGTGGGCTACGTAGAAGGTCTTTCTGACCACTTTGGCAATGTGGTTGTCAAAGGAGAGATTGCTATCAACTTCAGTCCCCAGATCCCTAATTACTTTCTCTGTACTTAATGGGTTACCACCTATATGGTAATTTGTGGGCACATTGTTTTTGCCAAAGGGTATGACTATACACTTTTTGGCATTTAGCTTTAGACCATGGCTCTGGCACCAGCTATCCGTCTCTGCGAGACCTTTTTGAAGGATGTTTGTGTCAGCTGGAGAATCGATTATGGCACCCAGTTTGCAGTCATCTGCGAACTTGGTGAGCCATAGTCCTCCCACATTGGCCTGTACCTCAGAAAAGTAAATACCGAACAAGAGAGGTCCCAGGACAGAACCTTGTGGGATGCCACTTGTGACCGGTTTCGAGTCTGACATGGCTCCAGCAACTCTGACTCTGTGGGTTCTGTCTTTGAGCCAGTTTGCAACCCATCTTGTGACATAGGGGTTTATATTTAGGCTGGATAGCTTATCTATGATGCCCAAGTGGGGTATTGTGTCAAATGCCTTTGCGAGGTCCAGATAGGCTGTGTGGACTACTTTCCCTTCATCTATGGCCTTAGTGACTGTTTTGAAGAAGTCGACCAGGTTCAAAAGGCAGGATCTGCCCTTGACGAAGCCAAATTGGGTAGGATCTAGTGTCTGTAGGTCCACAATGTCTTTGTTTATGAGTTCCATGATGATCCTCTCCATAGCCTTGCAGACTAGGCTAGTCAGACTTATGGGGCGATAGTTTCCAGGGTCCGCAGAGGCGCCACCTTTGTGGAGTGGGACCACTGTTGCTGTACGGCATTCTTTGGGCACATATCCTGTAGTGAGGCTGAGACTGTACAGCAGTTTTACTTGAGGGATTAGTTCTTCTTGAAGTTCATGTAGGACGCAACCTGGGACGCCATCTGGTCCCATGGAAGCAGTGTTTTTTGCTTTGGAGAGGGCCTTCACCTGAGCATCAGAGATGTTTGGCAGTCTGCACTCTGCTGGGATAGATACTTGCTCTTTTGGGGGGGGGGAGTTTGCACTGAACCTGTCTGCCAGGATATTGGTGATGTCTGTGGGTTCAGTGTATTTTTTGTCGTTTAGAATCAATTCAGAACAAGTCTGGGAGTTGCATCCCAGGTTCCTAACATAACTGAAAAAAGCCTTATGATTGTCTTTAGTGTCCTGTGCAATATTTCTCTCGAAGCTGGCCTTGGAGGATTTTATGAGGGATCGTAATTTTTTGCTAGTACTGATCAGAGAAATTCCAGGAACCTTTGGGCTAAGGTACTGGGGCTTGAGTAATGCTCCCAGTCTATGTTTGGGTAGTTGAAGTCGCCCAATATAATGGTGTTCGGAGAGATCTTCATGTTCTCCAATGTTTTCAGGAAAGCCAAGTGGGATTCCTGACTTTGAGAGGGTGGTCTGTAGGATGCTATAAACTGAAAAGCAGTCTTGCCCACTGTCAGTTGCACATGGATGGTCTCCGATACTTCGTGCAATGCCACTAACCTGGAGGTGTGGATATCCTTGATAAATATGGAAACTCCCCCTCCTTTTATGGTTCAGTCCGGGTTTTGGGGCCGAAAAGCATGATATGAGGTATAACCTGGTAGTGTTGGGGTGCTCTCTAGAGCCTTGAACCAGGTTTTTGTCACTGCACAGATATCGATGTTCTCCATACTGAGGAGAGCTTGGAGTGCATGCATCTTGAGGTTTAGACTTCTGGCGTTTAGCAGCATTACCCTTAGTTTCTTGTTCCTTGTGCTGTCTATGGAGGTAGGTTTGACTTTTGAGCCTTGCCTGAAAAAGGCACTATGGGGGTGGCAAGAGCCTTTGCCAATATTCGAAAGCCCAGGGGTGACAGGTGCAAGCCGTCCCTAGCGAAGCAACGTGGCTTGTCGAGCATGTCATCCCAGGCTGACAGACACTGGATCCCCTTTGAATGACATCAAAATTTTAGCCAATTGTTAAAATCGATCATTTTGTCTTTATACTGTGGCATCATTCTAGGTGAGGGTAAGATGCTGCTCAAGGTCAGGGTCATAGCGGTCTGGGCTACATGATCAGAGAGCTCCTCTATGTCTCTTTTCATGTAGTCGAGGGAGGTACATCTCAGGTCATTCACGCCAGCATGTACAATGACTGAGTCATATTTGTATTTGCTTTGGAGTGACCTGAGTGCTTGTGTTATGTGGCGGATCCTAGCACCCGACAGGCAGCTCACTGTGATCTCTTTATTCAGCCTGGTGAGCGGGACGTCAGTGTGTCTGACAATAGAGTCACCTATTACAAGAGTATCAGATGTGTTATTCAGCCTTAAGGGCTGTGACTGCTTGGCACACTGACTTTGTGTGCTATGTGTTGTACATGTTTTGTTTTGGGGTAGCGTTTGCTTGGATGTCTGCTTTGGAGGTCTCTGTTGCTTAGGTAGATTTTTATTTAGAGCCTCCGAGTATGTTTTTGTGTTTTTATGTGTTTGCTTCGCTGTTGTGGTGGGACTATGTGATACTGGAATTGTGTTGTGTGAGGTTACCTTCTCCTCCTGACTGGTTACACCAGTTTTGAGATGAGAGAGCTCAGCCTCCAGTTTGGCTATATGGTTGCATCTCTCACATATATTTAAACCTGTTTGGAGGAGGAGAGGGTTATCCGTGTACATGAGACAGTTGTAACATTGCCTCAAAATTCCCAGATTCACCACTGGACTGGAGAGGAAACCATTGACTGACCTTTGGACATGCTAGAGTAATATAGGGAACTGAATTAAAATGGACCAATAGGGGACAAGGTAATCGTAGAGAGTATAAGAGTAAGTAGTGTTTATGGTTTATTAGTGCTAACTTGTAAAATTACTTATTTGGACCAGTGAGGGGCCTTAGAAAGAGAATATGGTGTTTAATTTGAGAGATAGAGCAGTTCTAAGGGAAAAAGTGAAGAGCAGACTTTGTGGAGCCAGGAATAGTTTAAACCCAATTAGGCGGCGCTGCCCGATGTTGCGCTATCAAAACCACAAAACAGCAAAGAGGGTTTTAAGAGAGGGAGATCAAGGAGTTAGGAATTGACCCAAAATGGCCAATAAAACTACAGTTTCAAGGCAGTAACCACTCCCACAGGGGCAGGCAGGCTGCTCAATGTTTATCACTGCCACTGATGAACACAGAGACTTCCCTTAAGCCCAAGCAAACAATGGCCTCCAAGAAACTTACAAACAGTTCAGAACAGCAAATCTGTAACTGAACTTTTTTAAATCTCAGAAAAGTGGGAAAAAGCAAGATTTTTTTTTTTTTTTTTTTTTAAGGAAAGCAGAGGTTCACAAGTATCAACAAGTTAGAACAGTGCAGTAAATGACCCTACACTTGAGTGCTAGGCCAGAGACAGATAAAATGCAAGTTTTAGGAAAAAAAAACATTTTAAAAATAAGTACAGGCTGGAAATTCAGTAATCAGCTCTAGGTTGTATTCTAAATACAGTAACCAACACAGAAATCAAGTTTAACAAGCCAGAAAATGCTCAAAAGTAGGCGGCAATGCAGAAAAACTTAATCTGAAGCAAAATACTTAAAATTTCAAAAGTGGCTCCTTTCTTCATCAGGAAATTCACCCAGGGAGAGATGATATTCCTATGGAAATTTGGAAACTAGGAATGAAGAAAGTGATAAAGATTTGGAAGATTTTGTTTAAAAGTATTTTAGAAGGAGGAGGAGGAGCACCAACATATTGAAGGAAAGCTATGGTGGCTGTATTAACTAAGGATGGAAAGGACCCATCAGATCCAGATTCATACATACCCATTTCAATTTTAAACAACAATTATAAAGTATTTATGAACTAAAGTAGCTAAACAAATGGCAAAGGTGTTGCCAAAATTGATAGATATGGATCAATGTGGTTTTATGGAAGGGAGGCAAACATTTGACATTAATAAAACAATGGTGATCCAGAGGGAAGCAGAATTTAAGAAAATACCACTGTTGATGGTTGGCCTTGATGCAGAGAAAGAATTCGGCAGAGTAAGTTGAGATTTTTATGAGTAGAGAAATGGAAGCATTTGCATTCCCTGATATAAATATTCAGTTAATTAGCAGGCTATATAAAGGATAATTAAAATGGAAGAGTTCCTCTCTGGTAAGTTAGCTTTGAACAGAGGAACCAGGAAAGGGTGTCATCTTTCCCTTTTGCTATTGCTTTATATTTAAAACCACTAGCAAAAAAAATAAGAGTCTCGGAAATGTAAGGATATAATGGGTATGGTAATCAAGAAAAGTTGGCTTGATTTGCAGAAGATATTATTTTATACCTGATATATCCAGAAAAGAGCATCAAAATGTTGTGGAACATTTTCAGAGTTTAAAATCTTTTTAGGTTCATAGGTTCATAGGTTCATAGGCTGGTACTAGGCTATCAGCCCTAGGGCCTATACAAGCCTAGCCATAACAATTCCCTGGCCATTTCCTCCCACACTATTTACTTCCCTGGACCGCTGTCTAGCAGGGCGACTGATGTGATCCCCGGGGTGAATTTCCTTTCTCCCATCCAGTCGTCAAGGTTCCTCTTGAAGAGGTCCAAAGAGGCACTCTGCTTGACATGTATGGGCAATCTATTCCAGAGTCTGGGGAGTCTCTGGGTCAGGAATCTATCCCTCCAGTATGTTTTGTTTATTGTGATGACAAGGTTTAGATCCCTGGAGCGTGTAGCTCTGAGGGATTGGGATTTCTTTAAGTGTAGCATGTCCAACAGCTCTGGGTTTGACATGGCCTTGTATGTTAAGCAGAGATCGCCTCTGAGTAGACGATATGCGACAGAGTATAGCTGGAGTTTTTTAAGGCGGTCAGCGTAGGGCATCTGCTTTAGGCCTGCGATTCTTTAGTGAGGCATTTCTGAGGCCTTTCCAGTTGTTGTTAGGATAAATCAAGGATGATAAAACAAAGACTCTAGCTGCAAATTATGTACGCACACTTGAAATGGTTCAGCAATACATATATGTATGAGGACACAATAAGAAAAAGTATTGAATATTATGGATTAAAAAGGCTTCTGTTATGGCAGCTAAGGATATGTGGGAAGAAATTACAGAAAAGACAGTACAAAAACTGAGAAAATGGAAGCTCTTGTTTATGAATATGAACAGTAATATATAAGCAGTGAAACTGATTTTAGTCCTTTTAATTTTATATATGGGTCAAGCATATTTTTATCAAATAGAGGAGAAGTTGTGGACAATAATTAATAAAAAAGTTGAAGGTATTTCTATGGGAGGGGAAGAGGGCAAGAGTTAAGTGAATAAGCTGATTTAGGAATACCTGATTTGAAGGGATATTTTAGAGCTACACAGTTAAGGGTCATATACATAACACAAGCTATAATTCAAAATGGAAAGGGATAATGATGAAGTGGGGGGAGTTCAATCAATGGAGAGAGTTGGATTTTGGATGCAGATCCTTGAGGAGAATAACAACGATACAGAATATTATACTCATAAAGTAGAAGAAAGTATTCTAAGAACTAAGTTATCACAAGAAAGAAGAAAGGAGATTTTGCCAATAGGGATGACTGCACGTAGGTGTACAGAAAATAGGCAACAGGCATATAGAATTTACTGGAGAAAATTTGCAAATGAACCGCGGTATTGGGAGCAAATAACTAGAGGGAAAGGTGATACAGTAGGATGAGGCCAAGAAGACATTTGAACTGCAGGCTAAAGACCGCCTTTCCTACTGGGGTTTGATATCAAAGTATAGGCAAAGAGAAAAGGATACGGTAAAGTGGAAGACCTGCACAGGTGGGGTTTTCAGAAAAATCCAGAACAAAAGCTACGTTAAAAATGGATAATTAGTAGGGAATATAAAATATTGCATGATAACTATGAGTCGACTAGTGAAAGTTAGAAAAGATTGGGAAGAAAGACTAGAAAAACAGTTTACAAAAAAAAATGGGAGAACATACAGTGGATATCAAAAAAGTGTACGCACCCTGTTAAAATGCTAGGTTTTTGTGATATAAAAAATGAGACCACAATAAATCATTTCAAAACTTTTCCCACCTTTAATGTGACCTATAATCTGTACAATTCAAATGAAAAACAATCAAATCTGTTAGAGGAAAAAACATAAAAAATAAAAAAACGTACAATAAGTTGGTTGCATAAGTGTACACACCCTTAAACTAATACTTTGTTGAAGCACCTTTTGATAATTTTTATTGAATATTATAAAAAAGCTAAAATAATCGGAAGAGGGCTCTTTAGAAAAGGGAATGAGCAAATTGCATAGAAACAAACAGAAATTGTGGGAACAATACATGCAGAATAATAAAAAATCAGTCCAGATGGCAGAAGAAACTAAAACAATGAACAGCTTGTTTAGAAATGGTTAGTTTACGATATTTCAAAAAACATTTTAAATTAACTGATTCATTTAACCCTGGTGGCTGGTCTGACTGCAATCTAATCTGCCATAAACTCTCTCGTTGCTCAACAAAATTCCTAAAGTCCCCCGCTCTTCCATCATGTTTACAAATTTCCAAAACAGTAAACATAAATTTCTTTAAAAAAGTGCAAGAAATAGAATGTTTATATAATGCGTTGTTAAGATTTTTTATCTTAATTGCGTATAAATGCTCCTTAATACGTTTCCCCAAACTTCTGGTGGTCATGCCCACGTGAAAAGCTGGGCAAACAGAGCATAACGCAATATAGACAAGCCCACTACTAGTGCAATTTACATAACTTGGCACCTCTAATATTCTTTTAGAGGTAGCAACATTAATACAGGGACCTTCAAAAATAAAACGACAAACTGCGCAGTTATCACATCTAAACATACCCTTCTTACTACTAATGATGGATACTGTGCTGTGAGTGCTAGATCTCTCTAAAATCATTTTCAAAGTGTTGTTTTTCCGGAACACAAAATTAGGTTTAGAACCAACAACTTTGATGATGTCTTGGTTGCCTTGAATGACTTTCCAATTCTCCTCTAAAATTTTTCTGATCTTAAAACAATCAGAGCTCATTTCAAAAGAACAAAAATGTTCAACCTTACCTGAATTACTAGACTGAAAATCAGTATCATTGTTTATTTTGTGTTTTTTAATAAAACCTTTAATCAAAATAGGTGGAAAGAACTGTAACCGCTTGTTAAAAATCTCAGTACCGATATCAAATAAGTACTTCTCTTCATATCCCCTCTGAGTAAATAAATACACAATATGATGAAATTCATTAATAACATCAATCTCCCTAGTGGTCATGCGGCTAGCTCTTATAAATTGTCCCCTAGGGATATTTTTGGTGATGTATTTCGGATGACCACTAGTAAAGTGTAAATATCCATTTGTAAAAGTATTTTTTCTGTGTATTTTGCTGTGAAAACAGTTGTCAGTAAAATCCCACCAGAGATGTACGTCCAAATAGTTGACAGAGAGTCCTACATCGCCCAATGTAAATTTAAGAAAACCTAACAAAGAATTAATTTGGTGGATCATAGTGTCCACAGTCTCATTACTTCCCTCAATAACAAAAATTAAATCATCAATGTATCTACCAAAAAACATAATGTTAAAATAACCTTGTAAAATAGGAAAAAATTCTCCCTCCCTATATAAAGGATAATTAAAATGGAAGAGTTCCTCTCTGGTAAGTTAGCTTTGAACAGAGGAACCAGGAAAGGGTGTCATCTTTCCCTTTTGCTATTGCTTTATATTTAAAACCACTGGCAAAAAAAATAAGAGTCTCGGAAATGTAAGGATATAATGGGTATGGTAATCAAGAAAAGTTGGCTTGATTTGCAGAAGATATTATTTTATACCTGATATATCCAGAAAAGAGCATCAAAATGTTGTGGAACATTTTCAGAGTTTAAAATCTTTTTAGGTTCATAGGTTGGTACTAGGCTATCAGCCCTAGGGCCTATACAAGCCTAGCCATAACAATTCCCTGGCCATTTCCTCCCACACTATTTACTTCCCTGGACCCCTGTCTAGCAGGGTGACTGATGTGATCCCCGGGGTGAATTTCCTTTCTCCCATCCAGTCGTCAAGGTTCCTCTTGAAGAGGTCCAAAGAGGCACTCTGCTTGACATGTATGGGCAATCTATTCCAGAGTCTGGGGAGTCTCTGGGTCAGGAATCTATCCCTCCTGTATGTTTTGTTTATTGTGATGACAAGGTTTAGATCCCTGGAGCATGTAGCTCTGAGGGATTGGGATTTCATTAAGTGTAGCATGTCCAACAGCTCTGGGTTTGACATGGCCTTGTATGTTAAGCAGAGATCGCCTCTGAGTAGACGATATGCGACAGAGTATAGCTGGAGTTTTTTAAAGCGGTCAGCGTAGGGCATCTGCTTTAGGCCTGCGATTCTTTAGTGAGGCATTTCTGAGGCCTTTCCAGTTGTTGTTAGGATAAATCAAGGATGATAAAACAAAGACTCTAGCTGCAAATTATGTACGCACACTTGAAATGGTTCAGCAATACATATATGTATGAGGACACAATAAGAAAAAAAGTATTGAATAGTATGGATTAAAAAGGCTTCTGTTGTGGCAGCTAAGGATATGTGGGAAGAGATTACAGAAAAGACAGTAAAAAAACTGAGAAACTGGAAGCTCTTGTTTATGAATATGAACAGTAATATATAAGCAGTGAAACTGATTTTAGTCCTTTTAATTTTATATATGGGTCAAGCATATTTTTATCAAATAGAGGAGAAGTTGTGGACAATAATTAATAAAAAAGTTGAAGGTATTTCTATGGGAGGGGAAGAGGGCAAGAGTTAAGTGAATAAGCTGATTTAGGAATACCTGATTTGAAGGGATATTTTAGAGCTACACAGTTAAGGGTCATATACATAATACAAGCTATAATTCAAAATGGAAAGGGATAATGATGAAGTAGGGGGAGTTCAATCAATAGAGAGAGTTGGATTTTGGATGCAGATCCTTGAGGAGAATAACAACCATACAGAATATTATACTCATAAAGTAGAAGAAAGTATTCTAAGAACTAAGTTATCACAAGAAAGAAGAAAGGAGATTTTGCCAATAGGGATGACTGCAAGTAGGTGTACAGAAAATAGGCAACAGGCAAATAGAATTTACTGGAGAAAACTTGCAAATGAACCACAGTATTGGGAGCAAATAACTAGAGAGGGAAAGGTGATAGAGTAGGATGAGGCCAAGAAGACATTTGAACTGCAGGCTAGAGACTGCCTTTCCTACTGGGGTTTGATATCAAAGTATAGGCAAAGAAAAAAGGATAGGGTAATTTTAAGTGGAAGACCTGCACAGGTGGGGTTTTCAGAAAAATCCAGAACAAAAGCTACATTAAAAATGGATAATTAGTAGGGAATATAAAATATTGCATGATAACTATAAGAGTCGACCAGTGAAAGATAGAAAAGATTGGGAAGAAAGACAAAGAAACAGCTTACAAAAAAATGGGAGAACATACAGTGGATATAAAAAAAGTGTACACACCCTGTTAAAACGCCAGGTTTTTGTGATATAAAAAATGAGACCACAATAAATCATTTCAAAACTTTTCCCACCTTTAATGTGACCTATAATCTGTACAATTCAAATGAAAAACAATCAAATCTGTTAGAGGAAAAAACATAAAAAATAAAAAACATACAATAAGCTGGTTGCATAAGTGTACACACCCTTAAACTAATACTTTGTTGAAGCACCTTTTGATAATTTTTATTGAATATTATAAAAAAGCTAAAATAATCAGAAGAGGGCTCTTTAGAAAAGGGAATGAGCAAATTGCATAGAAACAAACAGAAATTGTGAGAACAATACATGCAGAATAATGCTTATGAGGGGGGAAGAGTGAGGTTTAAGGGAAGGCAAGAATTTGGCAATTCATGTATTGACGAACTGATAATTACAATAAAGAATATATGTGATATTTAATGTATGCAAATGGAAAATTTTTAATATGTTTTGCTTTCTTTTCTCATTGTATATGTTTGCCTATGTGATAAGTGATAATTTAATAAAGGTGTTAAAAAACAAAAGAAAATGGTTAGTGGGTTTTCTCATTCTGTGGATATACTATAAGCAAAGCTACTACCATGTCCTTGTATAGTTACTACTACTATTATATTGTCCAAAGACATTCTTGAGCCCAGATTAGCCCTTTAATGGCAGGGCTGAGATGAACATATTAATAGGTATAAATAAAGTGACCTTAAAAATAGTTGGGAGTAATAGAGGAGGGGAACTAAAGGCTTGATGACAGCAGTTGTGACATGAAAATGGATGAAGAATGCATCCAGTAGTGTTGATAGCAAACAGCAATGTAGTGACACACAGGCTTGTGTGAGATGCAAAAGACAATAACAATCAAAAAGTGAAATCAGTATCATGTCAAAAGAGATGAGCTCTAGTGAAATTAAACAGGATAAAATGGATGATACTGAGCAAAAGGTCAAGTCACATGACACTTACTACAAGTAACAGACAGTCTGCCCCCAGCATCAGTGGACGCAGGGGAAAGAACAGGTCAAGGGAGAATGAGTCAATAGGTATCAAAACATAAGAATTCTTGTCTCTAATAACAGGTACACAACCAAACCATATATTCAGAAAACGGTAGCATGTGCATGCCTCTAAGACTAGCTACCAGCATGACTCCCACATATGTGCATTTGCAATCAAAAAGCTAACACAGTAACAGTCATTAATTAAGAAGCATAGCTTACTATGCCTACTGTCAGCTGTCCTTATTATATACTACAATAACAGTAACACTGAATAACATCCTGCTTTAAGTTTCTTAATGTCAACAGCATTAGTCAGTGTACAAATGTTCTATCTTATGGAGGGTGTCTGTGCAAAAAGCAACAAAAGAGCATTGTTCTTAAAGGAATTTGGGCATTTTTATTGCTACAAAAGGTTAATTCACTGAGTGCAAACACTATGGCTAGAAGACCATGTAGATAAGTATATAATAAGTACAATGTAACTGGTTACAGCTCTTACACTCTTCAAGGCAGAGTCTTTACCACACAGGCTACTGGACCATCTCCTTGAATTTGAGAGTTTAGATTACTGAAAAGGTACCGGTATTACATAAGGAGCCAATAACATGATGCACTCTGTCCTCATGCGCCTTATTCATAGTGCCTTTCCTTGATGCTGTCTACAACAAATGCTCTAGTCTACCCCATAGTGTAAATGATTAAATAATGTTTTTATTAATGTTAGCTAAATAATGTTATTGCATAAACCAATATAACTCAAGTTTACATCAAACTGTATCTTATTTGACCTGTTTAAAACTGCATTTCTGTTGTGCATTGATATTTATGGGCATTTGTGTTTTTAACTGTTTGTGACTGAACACTTACACATTCATGAATCTAGTAGAGACTGAACACTTACACATTCATCAATCTGGTAGAGACTGAACACTTACACATTCATCAATCTGGTAGAGGATCCATCATAGAAGAAGTAATAATAATGGATAAATGCAGGTGAGGTTTAAAGACATCTGAATTTGTGGTACAAAACACTGTGAGTTCAGTATTATGTATTCATATAGCTAGCTGATGCCTATGTTATAAAGTAAAGGTTCAGTGCTAATGCACTTAAAATATAACCTGGCCAAACTACACGAATCCACATCTGTTTTCCAGTTTCCGAAAACTGTTCTGTGTTGAATTGCTCATGTCTGCCATGGAGTAGGAATTACTTGCTAAATTTCTGGAACTATTTAAGGATCTGGACTTCTTATAAGAAATTACAACCTGGGATTCAGACAGACTTAGAGTGATGTGGAAGCCTTAGTTTGGAAGGTTTGTGTAGTAAGATAAGTCTTTAAAATTTACAGACTACTCTAACTCTAAGGTTTTCTCCTTGTGGGAGCCTCAGCACAGAGAGTAGTTTCATAGGCCAAGCTGCATGCTAATGCTGCAGTCCAGGGGAGTGACTAATACTAATTAGCCATGTGCTTGCCTTTAGGCATGTCAGTGGCTCCTAATTTGTGCTGAATCACTCAGCTGAGTAAAATTTAATTCTAGGAGGAAAAAGTGACCAACATAGAATCACAACGGTCACCCATTCACTCCTATGGGAGCACTCGTAGTGCAGATAAGTAGGGGTGTATGTGTGTATGCATGCCTACAGGGGAGTGGATAAGGCTGCATGAATGTGTGTGTCTGGGGGGGGACAAACTATGGGTTAGGAGGGGAATCAAGAGTCTTGGTATGTTTATGGTTGAATCTTTCCATGAATGTGATTGAGTGTGGCGGTGGTGGGCACTTGACTGTTGATGAGTGATTGTGTGTCTATGTGAGTGTGTGTGTGTGTGTGTGTGTGTGTGTGTGTGTGTGTGTGTGTGTGTGTGTGTGTGTGTGTGTGTAGGCGTGCATATATATGGGGTGCATTCGCTTATGAGATACATGGGCAGCTAAGGAGGACATTAGCATGTTCAGGACTGACCAAACTAGTGTTCAATTCAGAGACATGGTAATGTGCTGATAATGAATTACTGAGGTCATGAGTCTCATTGCGGCCATACCTGTCTCTGAATCACATTCCCACATGTGCTAAATGAACAAATTGTATTTGAGGATTACCAAGATCAGTGACGATTTATTGAATCTTAGCATTAGCTTTTACGTTTTTTTGTTTATTTATGTATTTATTTAAGATATATAATAATTTAAATGTTTCTAGCATTTGCAAACAATGTGAAGGTATAGAAAAGAAAAACAAAACTGACATATTCTAATTCCATTTTTATAAGAAAATCACAAAATAGGAGGAAGACTGTTAAGAGCAGTTCTTACTACCAGTGACACTTAGAAAGATGATTGGAAGGGAATGTATGTTGATTTGTGGCCTAAATGATAAGAAACCTCTTGAATCCTAAGTAACCTAGTGAAAAACACAATTTACATGTAAATGATCTTGAAAAAATCATTTTGAACCTAAATATAAATAAATAAATAGTTCAAAAATAGAAATTCAGTTTTCATACAAGAAAGGTTACAAAGCCTGTGACTGAGTATATAGCCATGTTAAGAAGATTAGCCCATGGCTGTATTTATATAGGGATATTATAGCAACTATTGAGAGACATAACTGAGTGTGAAGTAAATGCTAACCACATACAATGAAGACTGCTCTCTGAGCCTAATTTTAATTCTGAAAATGTATTAAAGAATGTTTTCACAGGGTAAGCAGCACATAAAATGCTCAAGATTTAGAAGCAATTTGTAATCTCGACATAGCCAGTCAGTGATCTCATGGTTCAGTATATATAAAACAGAAGCAGACCATTGTGAATATGTCATGAGTTATGCATTTTTTCTTTCAAGAGTGTTAACTTCCTTTTTAACTTTAGCTTATATTACATAAGAAATTAATTGGGATTTTTAAGTTCCTAGGTTTAGCATCTGCTGGCAAATAAATAAAAATTGTGCTTCCTTTTAACATATTAATTTCTTCTTTAAACATTAACAGCTGTAACATGTAACACAGCACAAGGACAGAACTCTAAAGGGTGTGTAGCCAGAACAAACAAACACAGCAAAGATAATAAAAGTTACACTTGTCTTTTGCAACAACACATGAAAAATTACTTCAAAATGTAAGCAATAAAAATGCCATGTCTCTAACAGAACTTGGTACATGGTGAGAGCTCATGTAGGTGCGGAAAGAAACATTCTAAGAACATAAGTGCTGAAATGAAGTTTAGTGTATATTACTGAAAACAGCATAGAGAAAGCAGAGCAAGTATTTCCTCTGCACAGTATGCAAGGCCTGAATAAGCAGAAAGTTAACCTGCTGCTGCTAAAACTGAAGCCCAGTGGGAAGCCTGTGAACTCTGAAGTCTTTGCTGGGAACAGTGTCACTGTAATTATGGAATGAAAATCCGATTCAGAGACATCAGTAAAACACTTCTGAGACTGACTAACATTGCATTCCAATTTACATTGAAGACAACACTGAGGATTACAGATATGAACACTACTTATAAGGATCAAGGGCAAACTTGCATGTTAAAATAGGGAAAAGTAATGGTCCAAATTTACTAAAAAACAAATACAAGAACATTTAGTTAAGTACAAGAGAAATAAAGCACAAGCATTCTGAAGCTGAGGACTTGGGGAAAAATCCTTATGAAAACTAAAGCTACGTTTAAAGAAGAAATGAACATGTTAAAAGGAAGCACAATTTGTATTTATTTGCTAGCAGATGCTAAACCTAGGAACTTCAGATCCCAATTAATTTCTTATGTAATATAAGCTAAAGTTAAAAAGGAAGTTAACACTCATGAAAGAAAAAATGCAGAACTCGTGACATATTCACAATAGTCTGCTTCTGTTTTATATATACTGAACCATGAGAGAACTGACTGGCTATGTCGAGATTACAAATTATTTGTCAAGTAGTCTCATTTGAACATAACCCTGCATCCCATGTGGAAGACCTGACCTTACTGTCGGTAGGAACCCAGAAGTTTTTGAGTTTAGATATGAACTGTGATTACTAACAGATGGCTTTAGCTGATCAATCAAGGAAACAACTATTTATAAATACTCAGAAAGGAATATTTATGCACAGATGTTTACCATTTCAAGTGTTGTTTGCACCTGCAGCATTTCAGAGAGCTACCAAACATAGAGTGATATGGATGTGAATGACAAAAAGTGACACCCTAAGTCCTGAAGTAGAATCCCACATGTAATTTTTGTGTGGGACCTTCACGAGGTGGGAGTTCGCCCCCTGTATCCTATTTGTGTCCCCAATGATCTCCAAGGTTACTACACCATGAGGAGAGGGGAACATTCCTGATTCTTAGTAAGTACAGTTCAGACTTAGCAGCATTTACAGTCTTGCCAAAAAAGTTTGTTAAAAGGTATAACACATATTGTAGTCTATCTGGATGATGTTCAGGGGTCCCACTACAGGAACATTTACAGAAGTCAGATGAAGTGCTGAGAAGATCAAAGAATTCAGGGTTGCATCTTAAGAGATATAAATATGATTTTTGTAAACAGAAGTACAAAACCTGTGATGCATAGTTGATTTATATGGTTTGTCCAGAATTTGTCATGGAAGCCCTATCACCTTCAAATGTTGATATGCTGATCAAAAAATTGGGATGATTTATTTGTAACAGATTCTTACCAAATCTTGCAGCCATGTTACCCCTTTGTCTCATTTGCTGCACCAAGAAATATTGTGCATATTGCAGAAAAAAACATGAAATACAATTTTAAAAACTGAGTACTCCTAAAATCTGCTGATGTTCAATTCATTATTCACCACATAGAAAGCTGATCCTTGTCTGTAATCCTTCACTATATGGCATAGAAGCTGTGATTTCATAAAGAATGCCTTGCAGTAATAGGAAACATTAAGTCCTATGTCAGATTCATGATTATTAAAAAGTCTTTTCTCCAGAGGAGAAAAAAATTGCTGAAAGCCACTTTCAGCAAACACTACTGTAAGCTTTTTTTGCAGGGGCCAACCCCCCACATTCCCCATGTGGTTGAAGACTTCAACACACCCCTAAACATACACACATATACATGTCACCCAACAATGGAGAAAGGGCAACACTCTACCTTCTCTGAAAGTAACTTTCAGCAATAAAGCCATCATGCTATTGACAATTAGACAAACCATGCTCAGTAAAACATATATTCCCCTTATATCTCATATGCTAATCTCTGCTGAAAAAACATACCCATGACTGGATAAGGAAGGATTATCCGTAATTTTTGGAATGCAAAGATTTCATAGCCATTTGTATAGTAGTGTTAAATACACAGATAACTTTAATGGAAAAATGCTTGTTCCAAAGAGGATCCCAAAAAAGAAGCTAAGCAGTGTGCTAGGCATTGAATGGTCTACAGATCAAATATGAGTCCTGTTAATGTTGATGTACTGAGCAATGTTCTCATTCCAGGAAAGCTCACAGACTTGGAAACACCTCTAGTATTCCTGAAGCAACTGAACTTGTATTCCTTTAATATACTGCTGATTTTTATTTCATAGCATGCCAAATACACATACAAGCAATTTGGAAGGATGAAGACAAAGCTGGTATTTAAGGCATCAGAGCAGCCAGGTTTCAAATGTAAGTGATCTATTTCAAACATTTTGCTATAACATTCCTTTCTAAACTCCCCGCTGGGTAAACAGAATGATGTGATTGCTTGCCTAACTGGTATATATTTCATTCATAAGCTGACCATTATGGCTGACAATAATCTTACTTTGACTGTGTAATGTTGTTGTTGTCTTTCGGCTTTTCCCGGTTAGGGCTCGCCACAGCGGAACTCCGGTCCGCTAATGACTGTGTAATTGGCTATTACTGTTTACTTGCCTAGAAAAGAATGTTAGAATATAACATGACACCAAGCAACTATTTTATCTAACTGATTGCTTTCTCTGTTAGACGGGCTTTCTAAATCAGGGGTAAAATAAATGTATGTTCTGTGTATCAATATCAATATTGGAAGTTGTACTTTTCAGTCATTATCATTTTTATTTTTATTACATGTTGTGTCTGGGTAGCAATCACTTGAAATTCAACCCCATCAGACAAAATCTATTTAATAAACATGACAATGGAAATGACAAACAAAAAAGTCCACAACTAAACAAAATAAAACAAACTAATTCTAGTAATACAAATAGGGTTCAAGGCAGTTTTCAAACAAAACCATTCATTTCTATAAACTACAGCACATAAATAATAATTTAAAAAAACATCCCTCACACTCTCAAGAATACCATATCTAAAGGACTGTAGCTGAAAAAATTAGCTCCAATGAAATCTTGGATATGCTTTTATTATGTAAAACAGGTTTGATGAAACAAGGTACCACTATGTTCATCATTAATCATTCACTATCAGCCACTTACATTCACAATATAATAAAATAATAATAATAATAACAATAAGCACCCTGGAAACAAGCTCATATTGTAGAACCATAATATCAACAGGCTTTACAATAGAATAATGAGAATTTTGACCAAACATAAGAACAGTAATTCCCAGAATGACATAGCCCTTGCTACAGAAATAAACAAACAACTCAGGAGTTTAATTAAATCCACCAAAGCCATGTTTGAGGCTAAAACAGCTACCAAGCCAAAGACGATCGCAAAACCTTTTTAGTTATGTTCATATTCTGAAAAGTCCAAGCAGCAATGAGGTCAGCTGATTGTGAACGATACTGCCTACACTGAGGCTGAAGATATGGCAAACCCATTGGCCAACAAATTTAGCTGTAACCTTACCCCTCTCGCTCTTCTGTCTGTCCCTCAAGATACACCTGAAACTGGCTCATCTCCAGCTATCACACAAGACCAAGTCCTAAAAACACTATCAAAAGCTAAAAATACTACATCTATGGGTCCTGACAATATCCTTGGATGCATCTTAAATAACATGAAGCACAATTTTGCCACACCCCTAGCAGCACTGTTCAACCTCAGCCTCCATACAGGTTTTGCACCTAGCAAATGGAGAAGAGCTATACAAGGAAAGACCTTCCACAGACCCAGGCAATTACAGATCCATAAGTCTGACCACCCTCATAATGCAAAGCTATGGCAACACTTATCATGGAACTAAACAATAAGGATATAGGGAACCTCCAAACACTGGACCTGTCTCAGTTTGGATTCATCAAAGGTAGGTCATGCTTACTCAGTCTGGTGAACTTATTTGAAAAGGTCACCAAAGCAATGCATGAAGGCAAAACAGTACACAACACATAACTCAACCTAACCAAAGCTTTTAACACTGTCCCTAGTCAGACTTTGTAGAAAACTGTAAATAAACCCCTGTCACCTGTTGGATTGCCAACCGGCTCACACACAGGACCCAGAAAATCAACATAAGGGAAGTTGCCTCCACAAAGACACCAGTCACCAATGGAATCCCCCAGGGTTTTGTGCTGGGATCTCTGCTGTTTGGCATTTACTTCTCTGAAATAAAAGCAAATAACAAAGGGCTTAAGTTTCCAGATGACTGCAAGTTAGGAGTAGTCACTGAATCTCCAAATGACTTAGCCATCCTGCATGAAAGTTTGTGCCAAATAAATAACTGGTGACAAAATAATGGACTGAAAGTAAATGCCAAAAAAATGCATTATTGTAACCTTTGGGAAGTCATCTACCCCAGGGAACTACCATATTGGCAATATGCCCCCAAGTGTTGACCCAATTGTTCAGGATTTGGGAATGCATGTGGACAGTGACGTAACTTTCAACCAACATGTGCCCATCATCATAAGAAATTTCTTCTAATTTGCACAGCTTATAAAGAGAGGGATTGTTTCTAGATCTAAACAGCCCTCATTAAGCCTGTTACTGAGTATAATGACCCCTTTGGCAAGTATTTGCCCAAACAATGCAACAACTGCAATGCCCACAGAGATAACTTGCTAAAAGGATACAAGGCCTAAACAATATGTCCTAAATGGACTGACTCAAAGTCATGTCACTATACTCAATACCCTACAGACTGCTAGGAGGCGATCTGTGTCTAGCATACAAGATATCCTCCAACCCAGTACTGATAAGTTTATTGCACATTAGCAAGTAAAATGGCATCAGAAATACTCAGCTTAGGGATCTAAACCTTTTCTGCAACATCAACAGAAGAATTTGAAGTGACAAGTATATCTCACAGAGGATATCACTGCTCTGGAGTTGACTCCCCATCCACGTAAAACAAAGCTCATCCCTGTCCATATAAACAAAGCTCATCCCTGTCCATATTCAAACACAACTTAGATCTATGTATGGGAAACAGAAAATGTATTCCAGAACTGCCCCCTGTACTACTAATGGACAGAAGGAGTTTATAAATTCCTTGTCCCATGCACGGGTCCCCTCATGTTATATATGGTATAATCAAAGTTATTGTAATTAGGTGTAATATATAATTACTGATTATTGGATGGGTAAGGCCAACTTAACACGAAAAGGAACATTCACTAAGGTTAAAATGGCCTACAAGGGCAGCTAGTCTAATACTTAGCTATGAACCTATAATAACTTATAACTATAATCCCTATAGGACGAGACTTTTACAAACTACAATACTTGAAATCTAAAAGGTAAATGTATGCATAGTCTATACCTCTCAACTGCCCAGAATTTTGCAGAATGTCCAGATTTGTATATCTTTTTTTTTTTTTTTTGGTCTGCCATCATAAAATTTGTGATACTTTAGCAAATAACTGAGGACTCAAGTCACTAAATAATGATATACATTTAAGTTTAAAGCCTCATATATTTCAGAAAATGCATGCTAATGCAAAACCTGTTATTGTAGGAAGTTTCTAAATCTGTAAGACCAGTATCTAAAACAGATCCCTATTTTGAGCCCTTCGTCCCACCATTATTTCTCAGTTTGTCCAGATTATTTATGCTAAGAATTTGAGACGTATGGCACAGTCTCATAAGCAGGTTTAATCAATGTGTTATATAAAACATTTTTCTTTATTGTGCTAAGCTGTTCAGTGGTCCTAAAATGTAGGCATTTTTAAGTTTTTCTCACATAGATTTTGTTACAGTCACATAAAAACATTCACCACTCCACTGCTCATTCTGTCTGAAAAGAGATAACTGCTAAATATTTTCCTTTGCATCGCCATGAATAAAACCAACATTACAATTAATGCCATCAGCAACTGCTGCATCTGTAACATTTAAAGGCTCCTTTGTGATTCATGACAAGGCTTTTGAAAACAGTTTTATTTAGACATTCATATAAATGATGCACTGTTATAAGAAAATGAAGGATTCCAACCCACAATGTTAGGTACATTATCATTAGATAATAAAACGGGTCAAGTCTTTCTAATAAGTTTTATACTCCTACTTCCATCACGAAATAAAGACAAAAACATAATACAGTGTTCCCTTTATTCTGCTGCGCAACTCTTCAAGTATATCCTCCAGTTTTTCAAAAAAGGAACCATAGTTCCCACATTAACAGTTAGCAAAACTTTACTATTAGACAAATATAACTTAACACAATCATAATTGCTTTGTATACACCTATCTTTGGTTCAACTGTTCTATAAAAGCTTATACACTGTCCAAAGTATTCTTGAGGCATCTTACAACTGTCCCATAGAAATACTATTTTAAGCAGTTTAGGATGAGAACTCTTGTACTCTAAAAGGTTGTTAATTATCGCTGGTTTCTAAAAATTTCATATGCAATACCACTGTGATACTTATCAATATGTACATCCAAAAATTCATTACTATGTAAATTGTATTTACAGTCAAATGTTAATGAGGCATAAAGTACAGTTGTGTACACTTACCATAAATGTAGATGTTTGAGTGTATTCACTGTTGCAGTAATTACATTTGGGTTATCTGCTTGCAGATAGCCCTCAGTCGGTCTGATTAACAAAGTCTTGGGGCTGTCTCTTCTTCCATAATGTCAGGTCATCAGGGGTATAAAACATGCAGCCAACACCATTACATAAGTTTTTCTTGTCCCAGATGTCAGGTGCCACCCTAATGGGAAGCAGTTAAATATAAAAGCACAAAGATATACCTCCAACAAAAAAGCAAATACACCAAAAGGGCTCTTAAGCATAGTAAAGGAAAGTAGAGGTATAGCCAAAAGAAGTTAGGGGGCTGGAGGGAGGGTAACCAGGACTGCAACAGTGAATACACTTGAACATCTACATTTATGGTAAGTGTACACAACTGTACTATGTTCTTCATGTTTCACTGTTGCAGTCATTACATTTGGGTAGATTCCCAAAGCTATGGTTGGGAGGAGGAATTTAGATAGCATTAGGGCCAGCTATAAGGCCCTGCAAGACTGCAGTGGCAAAGCCAGCTCTGGATTTAGAGAAAATTGGCGAATGATAATGCTTGGTGAAAGTACGTACAGAACTCCAGGTAGCAGCTTCTAGTATGTCCCTGGTAGGGACATCTCTGAGAAAGGCTATAGGAGTAGATGCAGCCCTGCTGGAGTGAGGTCTGATCCCCTGGGGGATAGGTTTTCCATGGTGCTTATAGCAGAAATTAATGCAATGGTTATCCATTTAGAAATGGTTTGCTTTGAAATAGCCTTCCCTTCTGCTCCTGCAGCAAATGCCACCAGCAGTTGTTCAGATTTCCTTTGATGTTTAGTCCTGTCCAAGTAGAATCTAAGTTGTCTGTGCACATCTAAGGAATGCAGTATCCGTTCCCCTTTATTCTGTGGATTGGGAAAGAAGGTTGGCAAATTAATGGACTGATTAAGAGCCACACTGGATACCACCTTGTGCATGAAGGATGGATTGGTTTTGAGGGACACCCTGTCCGCATGAAAGATGATGAAAGGCTCCACTGCCATAAGGGCCTATAATTCAGATACCCTTCTAGCTGAAGTGATTGCTAAAAGGAAAGCTGTTTTCCAAGAAAGAAATTTTAAGTCTGCAGTAGCAGCTAGCTCGAAAGGAGGGAAAGTGAGTTTCTCCAAGACAAAGTTAAGGTCCCAGGCTGGGGTTGGAGCTCTCCTGGGTGGTCTCAAATTTTTGGCCCCTCTGAGGAACTGCTTGAGCAGTGGATGAGAGAAGAGGGAAGGTTCTGTGTTATAATGAGCTGAAACAGCTGAGGTGTGGATTTTAATGGAGGAAAAAGACAGGCCCTTGTGAAGCATCTCGGTTAAGTATTGTAAAATCTGAGGTAAATTGGGTGCTGCTGTGCTCAGCCCTTGAGATTGGTTCCAGGCACAAAATCTTTTCCATTTTTCAGCATAAGATGTTCTAGTACTAGGCCTCCTTGCCTTTAAAATGATATCCATCAGGTTTTTTTGCTGATAGTAAAAGAGAGATTAAGTAATTAGCCAGGCTGCAAGGTTCAGTGTCAGAAGCTGAGGCATCCACTTTCCAGGCTTGTTTTCCTTATCCAAAAATAAAAAAAATTGGTAGTTCTGGGTTGGGGAGAGAGGCAAACAGGTCTATATCTGCCTGCCATTTTGCTTGTCACATGTTGAAAATCCTTGGTTTTCCAGTCCACTCATGTGGGTCCATCAGGTTTCTGTTGTTTATGTATAACAACAGTGGTGTTGTCCTTTCTTTACCATTAGTTGTCCTGGAGAAGAATGTCTGTGGTGCTTGCTTGCCCTTTTTTTTTTTTAGTAGTACTTTGGAAGAGAGAGAGAGGGGGGGGCAGCATAGACTGATAGGTTTTTCCAGCTGAAGAACAGTGCATCCACTTTCCAGGCTTGTTTGTGGGAGTCCTTTATGCAAATTTGTCCAATTGGTAGTTTCTGGGAGAGGCATATAGATATATCTGGGCTCCCCCATTTGCTTGTCAACATGTTGAAAATCCTTGGTTCAGTCTCCACTCTAACAGTGGTGTTGTCCATCTTACCATTTTAGTTCCCTGGAAGAATGTGGTCCTTGAAGAAACAAACTCTAGTGTAGGCAAGGAATGATAGGAGTCATTGTTTCCAGGTCTTGAGAATGTATATGCAGTCTTGCATATGGAATTAGAAGAATGCAGGAGGCCATGAACACCAAGGCTTGCAATATTTGTCTTGCAGATAGCAGGGTTTTTGTGGCCACTTGTCTGAAGTAGGTTGTCAAATGAATTTGTTTCTCTGGTGTGAGGTAAGCCATCTGGGAAGTTGTATTCAAGCTTGCTCCCAGGAATATAATTTGTTGACAGGGTACCAGGTGTGATTTCTTTTCATTTATGGTGTACCCCAGACAAGTTAGAACCCTTTGTACAAAGGCCAGATGATCCAAAAGTATGTCCTGGCTTTTTGCCTGAATTAGACAATCATCCAGGTATGGGTATATTTGAATATTTCTTTGCCTGCAAAATGTAATAACTGGAGCTAGGCACTTTGTGAATACCCTAGGTGCAGTAGATAAGCCAAAGGGCAGTGCAGAGAACTGATAGTGCGTGTAGCCTGCTTTGAAGTGTAGGTATCTTCTGCAAGATTCCCTAATTGGGATGTGCAGGTATGCTTCTTTTAAATCTAATGTCGCCAACCAGGCATTTTTGCCTAGCATAGGAAGTAATTGGTGAAGAGTCAGCATCTTGAATTTTGGAATCTCCAAAAAGGTGTTTAGAGTAGACAGGTCCATGATAGGACACCATGATTTGTCTTTTCTGGGTACCAGGAAAAGTCTCGAGTAGAAACCTTGTCCCTTTTCCTCTTCTGGTACCAGTTGAATAGCCTCCATGCTTAAGAGAGAAAGTACTTGCTTTTGGGCCTCTGCCCACTGATTTGGGGGTAGGCCCGGCCACCCGCTTGGTGTTGGCAACATGTGGAAGTGAAATATGTATCCCTGGGACACTATATTTAAAACCCATTTGTCCTGGGTAATGAGTTCCCAATTATTTGCATGAAGAGCAATCTTTCCCCCCCAAAGGAGCAGTCAGTTGATAAGTGCTTGGAAA
Organism: Protopterus annectens; assembly: GCF_019279795.1. Taxonomy (NCBI): domain Eukaryota; kingdom Metazoa; phylum Chordata; order Ceratodontiformes; family Protopteridae; genus Protopterus; species Protopterus annectens. The sequence goes on from NC_056729.1 coordinate 67,997,475, forward strand.
TTTTAAAAGGAAGTCATTGAGACAGTTTACCATGAGGGGAGTCTTATTATTCCCAGATTTGGAAGTGGAGGCCCCCCACCGCTTAGTTCTGTGTGTCCCCTGGGACTGAAACCTGGGTTTTTTGCAGTGTCTGGGTTTGGCTTGAGAAGACCTGGAAGGGGCTGGAAAGGACCAATTCTTAGAGGGCATAGATTTAGCTTTATCTTCCATCTTTTTAAGAACTTCCTCAGCTTTGTTGCCAAACAGGTGGTCCTGATTTAAAGGAGCATCCAGCAATTTAGCTTTAACATGATCAGGCAAAGATTACTTCTTAAGCCAAGCATGCCTTCTGAGCACAGACCCAGTAACAGCAGCCCTGCAAGAGGCATCTAATGAATCAAAACCACATTGCAAATTATGTTTTCCAACTTGCTCAGCAGAATGCATTAAATCCTGTAATTCTTTATTTTCCACACAGTCAGGAATCAACATCATTTTCTGTTTAAGCAGTCCAATAACATGTTGCTGATACTTTAACATATGAAACTGTCAGTTTAAAGCCCTAATGGCCAAGTTTAAAGCCCTAATGGCCAAGGTTGCAGAAATGTAAACCTTCTTACCCCATCTATCCAGCACCCTGGAGTCTCTATCAGAAGGGGTAGGATTTTTAGCAGTAGAAGCCTTAATGCCCTTGGGCCCCTGTGAAATAGTCTCCGGGTCAGCAATAGGATTTTTAAAAAGGAACTTGTGGGACTCAGGGACCCTGTAATATCTGTCAGGTTTTCTGGGAGCAGGAGGCAGGGAATCAGGGACCAAACTAGATTCTGAAAAAGCATCATCAACAATGTCTAGTACAGGAGGAATAGCTAAAGGCCTATGTTGAGGTAGTAAAAGGAAATCCCTAAGCCTCTTTTTTGAATCAGAAAAATCCTGGCTTTCCCAGTGGAAATGCTCCCTTAGAGTATGCAAGGTTTCCCCAAAGGAAAAATCCTCAAGAGGGAATGGAGTCCTCTGCATCAGAATCTTCATAAGTAGATAAGGGCAAATCCAGATCATCAGAAGAATCAGAAAAAACAGAATCCTGATCAGAAGATTCATAATCAACTTCAATCCTAGGCCTCTTAGAAGGGGAGGGTTGGCTACCCCTGATTAGAGTAATTAGATCTTCAGCCATTCTTATCATTTGTTTTTTAGGCATAGAGGCCTGAGCATGTGGCCTGGGCATCGATTTTTTAGGCATGGATCGAGATTTAGGCCTAAGTAAAGAAGGAGGCATCGGTTTAATATGCAAGTCCATAGGCCTGAATACACCCTCAGAAGCTGGTGCCTGCACAGCAGCTCCGGACCCATCCAAGGCAGAGCCATCCGCGGGTTCCATAGTTGAAGCATCTCATGGCATACCGGACTCAGAATGGGTCTCAGTAGAGGCCTGCAAATAAGAAGTAGCGGGTGTCAGGGGCTGCGAAAGTGCCTCACTGGGTAGCGGCAAACTGGCGACTGGCTTAGGAGAAGCATCATTGGCAGTTTTGGAACTCGGCAGCCTGTCTCTGTCTCTGTCTTTATCTTTGCATTTTTTTCAGAATCCAGGTAGTTGGATGGCTAAACGACAACATTTCTAGATAATTAAACTGAGAACCGAAATATTAAGAGGTGAAAATATACCGACGACGGATAGTGCGCTGATTAAATCAAGCACAAAACTGACAGCAAGGTACGTCGTGGTCAGGGCCTAGGCAAGGAATACAGTACGAATTAAAATCTTTATGAGATATTTGCTTTCCACAAGTAATGCAATTATTAACTTTTACTGACATCTGTAAGGAGCAAGAAAATGTTTCCCCAACGGGGTGCTTAACTTTAGTTGAAGACTTCAGTTCTGAAACTCGAAAATGAAAATTTCAGGAGTCGGACGACCGGCACTTGCAAACTGCTTCTGCTTCGGGCAGCGCACGGCAAGAAAGACTGATGTAATGGAGTCAGCTGCATGTTTTATAACCCCTGACGACCTGACGTCATGGAAGAAGGGCAGCAACCAACGCAGGACCCAAGACTTTGTTAATCAGGCCGACTGAGGGCTACCTGCAAGCAGATAACCCAAATGTAATGACTGTAACAGTGAAACACGAAGAACATCGTCCTTTTAAGATGTCTTAAAACCATTACCATATCTTCAAATTATTTTAGCATAAAATAAGTAATCATCAATCTATCTGTCTAACAGTTTCACATACATGTGAAATAAGTAATGGTAATTAACTTTGCTCATCTCTAAACAATATAAAGTCATACACATGTGAGGAAGCCATGAGGGCCCCATAGTTATGTCACACTTCATAGATAACAACTGCCATCAGAGTAAAACATATGGTATAAGATATGTTTAAAAACACTGATAATATGTTAACTTCTTTTCTGAAAACTCACTCTTGCTATACAGTAATCATCTTAAAGCTTCTAAATCATCTTTGTGTATAATATCACTATACAGAAAACTACTTTCTAGTGTCATCAATATGCCACTTTTTATGACAGTAGTTGACATTGTCCCATTTTTTAAAAATGCTGCATGTCTCTTAAAAATGGCCATTTGCTGCTAAATTTAACACCCAAATACTGGAACCACTTCTTTATAACACAGAATACAGTACATTTTGAATATCTAACACCTAAATATATGATGTTCAGATATTAAATTAATAACAGAAATTTGCTAACATGTACGCAAGTATTTTGGGGGCTTACAGAAGAAAGCATATGGCAGTACACCCTAAATGTTTTGTAAGAAGGCTAAGACATTGCTGGGTTTCAGAACCACTGGTGTGTGCCCCTTAGGCCTTTGTAACTGAGGAATAAGAGGAGAGTCCGGGTTCTCAGCATTAAGTTGAGTATGTTCAAGGCCAATTTCAATGAAAAGTTAATGTCAGACAGTATCCAGTCTGAGAACATGTATAGTGCATCTTTTCTGTTTGCAAATGACATAATCTTAGCCTCAGGTGTCTGAAGTTATTCAATTATGTTATATTTAATTTTATTTACATTATTATTCATTTAAGGCATGCCCAGCATGTATTTCCAGAGGTAATCTATTAACCGTGTAACAGTATTTAACTATATTATGCATGTCACATTTGAAAAGCTTCAGTTAACGTTTTTGTACTGTGCATAGGTGCAAACGCATTAATAAGAAGAAGTCTGTGGTGGGAAGGTAAAGCTGAATCACAGGACACAACTTGTAACTTACAGCTCAGTCCAAGACCCTATCCTCACCCCTGCCATAACTTTTGAATAGTGACCGAAAGGCTTTGTCCATGAAATCTAATAATACCATCTAATATGAGACAGTGACTAATGCATTTTATTTAATGAATTGTTATAAAATCCTAAATCCATTATTATTGCAAAGAAGTCTTCCTCAGACTGCTGTTATAATATTAGAATTTCCCAGTAACAGCTAGGTGGAGCTCAGTTTGTCCTTGCTTCTACTAATAAGTTATGACACTGATGAAATTCATAGAAAATCAGTAGAATGCAAATCATTTCTCAAAGCTTGTGAGAATGACCTATGCCGAGATTTCATGAATTTCCTAAAAATTAGACAAAAGAGCTGCACTTAAACATCCAGCCACCCATTCACAACCCCTTTTTCCCATTTTTCTACATGGGATCAGGATGTCACTTCAACAGTGACAATCATCCAGAGCCCAGTGTTCACAATTGTTTTACAATTATTGCAAAATTCTAATACTGTAATCAAGAAAGCTGGCAAGGTTTATTCCATGAAAAAATAATGCATATGCCTGTACATACACCATTGCTATTAATGTAGTATTTTACCTGTGAACTAAAGGAAATAGAAAGTGTGCACAAGCTGTCGGGTTCCTATTATGTGATCGAAAGTATAAAACTTTGAACACCACAAGATTGAACTTGTAAGTTCAAAGTTTTATAATTTCAAACACATAAAAAAAAAAAAACGGGCAGAAAGTAACTGTCGTAAGCAGGGGGGCCTGCACCCACCACACCCCCCACTCTTTAAATATACCAACTCCGAGATCGCACTACAGTGCAGAAAGGGAATATTTCCCTTTACTGCACTGTAGTGTGATCTCAGAGTTGGTATATTTAAAGAGCAGGGGTGCAGGGGGCTTGCCCCCTGCCTACAACAGTTATTGAGCTGATTTTGTCTTTTTTTTTTTTTTTTTTTAATTCGAATTGCTGAAACTTTGAACATTTGTGCTCGATGTTTTCAGGTTCGAAGTTTTAGCAATTCGATAACGTAATAGGAACCCCAAGCTGTCTTTCTTGTACTGGCTAGTACAGGTTTAATTAGTTAACCTACTAATAATACATCTCCAGGCCTCATAAAATTACCATTAGCAAAAATGATGGATTTTCGTACAGAAGAAAGAGACATGTATGCAGCTGATTACGCCTCAAGGCATCCTTTAGCTACAACAATTACTGAGGAGAGACAACAGAGTAGCTGGCAAGTATGGAAACATCACTGCAGATTGTGTAATGCCAAATAAGCTTTAACCTTGAGAAAAAAAATGACAATGCATCTGAAAAAAAAGACATTGTATTATAATAAGTAAAACATTTATGTGTGACAAAACACTTGGCAGACAATGCGCAAAAAAAAATCTAGACAGAGACTTGATAAAAAATATGACAACAGTAGAAAGTGAAAGCCAGAAAAAATATTATTCTCACTGATGGCAACTTCTTGCTAAATGATTAAAGGTTAATCATATCTAAAATATTGCTAAAGAGATCTGCAAATACCTGCATGTGAACATATTTAGAAGCTGTGAATGCTGAAGCCACTGTGGGTGAGGGAAACATATACTCTGTATTGGAAGAAATGAGAGAAAATATTCTACATGGATCTTTATTATATCATACACTTACAGGAATGCTAATTTTGCACTACAGATATAATTGTTACCAACAGCCCATGGAAAAACTTTCTACACGCTGATTTGTTTATGGTCCATAAATAACTATGACTATTTACTAGTACTGATTTATGGACAGTCTAGGTTCCCAATAAACCAAGCCAGTATAATCTAGATCAGTAAATGTGGTCATTCTGGTTATGCACAATACATATTCTCAATCTGAGAAACCTGCTAGCCATAAGAAAAATAACAGTGCTCTGTTTAAAAGTGTTCAGTTTGATTTTGTGAGTCTTGGAATCTCCGCCCACGTAAGACCACACCTTTGTGGCCTCATGCCAACAGGATGGTAGAAAGATTTACTACCAGTAATGGGATGCCATAAGGGTTCCCGATTTCAGAACACTTTCCTGGAAGCAGCAGCTGTATTCAGACATGAATGGTCATAGAAAAACAAACAATCTGCCTGACCACAGCAGTAACTCCAACATGAGCATTTGTCAAATACATCTGAAGGAAGAAAGCATCTAGTACCACTAAAGCCTACACTGTGATGGGGGGGGGGCACATGTACTCATGCATGTGCAAAAATGTACACACACACACAGTCAACCATGCACAGACACACACACACACACACACACACACACACACACACACACACACACACATACATATACTACCCAGAAGAACAGGACAAAACATGACACAGACCAGATGAGGTATTCTTACAATGTAAAAGTCCAAAACAGACAAAATAGGTCAGATATGTTACTGGGTAAAACTGGTAACTTGGGCAAGCACCCAGTTGGTGTCCCCTTCAACCAAAGTAAAAAAAAAAAAAAAAGAAAGAAAATCCTCCAGATTTGAGGAACCACAAAAAAAAAAAAAAGAAAACTTCTTCAGCTTTAGGCAAACAGCTACTATGCTGCATGTGTTATTTTTTGGTACAGAAACTATTGCAAACAGCCATGATAGCTCCTTGCCACAGTTACTAACATGCAAGCAGTGTTCTACACCCTGCGGGAGAAACAAGTTCCCTACACCATTAAATGTATATGTAGTAACTCTATAGTTACAGAGTGGTGAGGAAATGTGAAACTCCCCTGAAACAGCACATGGCAGTTTTACAAAAACAATCACTCTTCAGTGCGTAACAGTGTAAGCTAAGTTCTACGGTCAAATATGGTAATGATCAGCTGTGTTCAGACAGACCTTATCTGATCCTTTATCAAATGTCTGAAAACCCGTTTGGACAGTTGTTGAATATCTCCATCTGTGAAAAATCTTGGAACTCTTGTAAAGAAAGCAGCAAGCATTCCCAAAGGTAGATATTTTTCAGGTTGTAAATGCAATTATATCTGAAAAAAAAAGTATGAACACAGCCAAACACAGTCTGACACTGAATTCCTGAGTTTAACAATGGGAGATAGGAAATTCACCCCGGGGATCACGTCAGTCACCCTGCTAGACAGGGGTCCAGGGAAGTTAATACTGTGGGAAGAAATAGCCAAGGAATTGTTATGGCTAGGCTTGTATATGCCCTAGGGCCGATAGCCTAGTACCAACCTATGAGATTTCTGTTAATTATATATCGCCCCAGATTATTATATATTATTGAGAGAACATTGTCAGCATTTTTAATGTAAATTCTGCTCTCAATTTGTGTCACGCGCACACACACACACACACACACACACACACACACACACACACACACACAAACACAATTTCTCAGCACTGTCTTCTCCTTCCTTCTCCCAGATATAACAATCCCCTGGCTGCCCTCTTACAAAACATAGGCAGCATGAATCTGGCATGTAGGTCCATCATGTAGCTGACCTGCTTGTCACCAGCTTAAATGTTGTCTCATCCTTATTATGTTTCAAGACTGTGATTTCATAAGGATGATGAAGGATCTAGGCTACAGAAAATAATTCTAAACCACTGAAGACAACACACCTTCAAGACAAGTTGCATTCTTTGGGATATTTACTTACTGCGTCTGTGAAAAGATTAAAAAAAAAAAAACATATCTACCAGCACTGCTGGATCCATTACGCAGTGATGTACCTCAGTACCTCATGTCGTTTACAGTCTACATATTTTATACTGTGCTGATAAGATCAATAAAACGGCTGAAACATGCATGTCCACAGCTAGTGGGGTTTGGCTATATTGGCCTGAATGCAGCTATAAAGACTTAAAAAGTAAAAAAGTCCTGGATATTCAGAAGCCATGTAGCTGAAACACTTGATGTCCTTAAATGGTCATTTGCATATATCCCATGGGCCTACACTACAGGAGGTTTAAGGTATCACACAGTGAAAACTGTAGCTTGCCTGGGTTCTTCTTGCAGTTTTTATTGGTTTGTCTGTGTGTCCTTTTTACCCTTTGGTTTGGATGTACTAGTAGCTGACTCGTCTGCTATATTAAAACAAAAACTGTAAACTAGATTTAAATAAATAAGGAAATGTTGTATTCAAAACCAGTCATGATTTACTTTGTAATAAAATTAGACGTTCTATATCTAGTATTAATGACTATAAAATTTTCAAGAAACAACTTTCTGAAAACATGGGGCTAGATTCAGAAAGCCTTATACTTAACCCCACTGGGTAGCAATGGTTAAGCCTACAGGAATATAAACTGGGACCACTAAGCATAAGCAGGTTGTGACTCTGTGCAGGCTGCTTACATACAGTGATTCCCACAGGGTATACGTGCAATAAAGAAAATTACTCCTGGTGTGTTTAGCTCAGAGGCAGGTTGCTTAGCACTGCAATATTCAACTCACAGTCTGCAAATTTCATGCATCTAGTATGGAAAAATGGACTGTGCTATAAACTATGTGCAGCTCCAGTGAATGAGGTGTTTTCCATGATTTTTTAAAATTTATAATAGAAATTAAACAAAAAATGCCTTTGCTTGCCAAGTACTGCCTACATCATAATGTTAGTCCCATATTACATTGTTAAGGTCAATGTCTTTTTATGCTTCATTAAAAGAGTTTGTTTACTGCCACTGTCATTTTTCATTCATCACTTTTTTATTCTGTGGATGTTAATCAGAAGTAACAAATTACTTGTAAAAGCTCTGTTTATAATGCCTGTTTAAACTACTCCATCTTATTTCCCAAAATCACTGGACCTCAGTGACATTGGATACTGAAGTCCATCTTCTGTTTTCTGAATCCCATCCCCGGACTAACTTAAGTTACCCAATCTGAGACCAAAAACCCAGTGTCCCAAACACCATGCTGTGTCACTAGTAGGTATGCTCTCCAGTTAGGCTCATCAGTAGGAATTTTTAAAGAATGGCAATACTATATGTAGCTGTTTTACTTAATCATTTGTTAGTCAGGTATGTGAATGGGTCCTTGCAGACCACTTTCAGTTACTTGTCAGGGCATAAAGATAAATATAACATGTGTAATGCATGAAAAGTTGCCTTATAAACTCAGTGAAAGTAGCATAACTCCAGTTCCCAGATGAAACACACAAGGATAGGACGATAATATGCGACCTGAAGGTATATGAAAATCAGGCATTGTTTAAATTAAATATTTCCCTAATATAAATTTCTTACATGAAAAGTGAAGAAGTGCAAAATATTCTATAAAGACAAAGCGTGAAGGATACTAACCTCCAAGGTAATACATTTTCCTTAGTTATGTTGATTCTGAGAAGAGATGTTTTTCTTCTTATTTACATATTTGACAGAAATTAATGATGGCTCCACATAAATCACTGCAGGGGGGTGCTATCCAGCCAGCTGTGTAATATTAAATGAAACAGAAAAACTATATAGTGAATAATATAGTTTCCCAGCAAGGAACCTTACCTTACTACTCAGACATGCAAAGAGCCAATACCTGTCATTTTGTTCTTCGAAAAGCTGCCATTTTGCATAGTGCCTTCAAAATCAGTATGTACACAAACGCAACATGCAGTAACAATCCTGTGCCATGCCAGCGAGAAGTCTCTTACAATCTCTACATAGATCAGATTTGCATCAAATAATTTAAAGAGTCAAAATGTGTTGGATATGCAAGCACAGAGTCACAGCTATAGACTGTTGTAGAGCTTGACTCCCATCTGTATTTCAAGCTCCTATGGACTCATCTTGTATTCACTTAAACATAGTAACTACAGGAATTCAGAACAGAGTAAGAGGGTACTGAGTCCAAAATACAGCTTCCCTGTTCTAAAGAAAATTAAGTTCTGGTTAGCTGTGAAAGCCAAACAGCTGTTTCTGGTATTATAAGTCGATCATGTATAACCATACCACAACAGGCCTGCAGTAATTCTTAACCATAAATTTATAACCTACAGCCAGCTGTCCCCTTATTAGTCTATTATGAATGTAATATAGGTTGAAAGGGCATAATCTGTCATGGTAAGGCCTTCCTTTTAGCCTCCAGACCTGCCTGCAAAAAACATCTAAGTTATTTTATTTATTTTTACAGTTTGATACTAAGCAGCTGCAGAAGTAGAATTATATTCAATAACTGGTCTGGCTAAACACATAAAAACTGACAGCAGAGGTGGAGGTTGCAGACAACAGGCTTCCATACAAGTGCTTAACATCTCTCTGCCTGACTGCTATATCCTCAGACCCACTTCCTTGATGTTACCAACTATAAATTCAGTCCCACTTCCCTAATTTTACCAGCTACATCCTCAATCCCACTTCCCTGATGTTACCAGTTATATCCTCAGTCATACTTTCCTGATGTTACCAAACTACATCCATAGTTAATCAGAACTCAAGCAACCAGAAAAAAAGATTGAAGAAATACAGTACAATTTTCATGCGTTGTACTTTCTGTACCCCCCCCCCCCGCAGAAACTTACCTTACGTTTTTAGAGGTTTACAGTTTTAAAAAGGAAGATAGGAATAAATTCCCTCTCTCCCCAACCTAAGAACAAGTCAAACCAAACAAATAGTATATGGTATAGTATTAGTCAGGCCTATTTTTAATAGTAACTCTCAAGCAACCAGAACCTAGAGTTATCCGGCATCTACCAATTCCCAATGATGCCAGTTAACCAAGAGTTTACTGTATACTACTTAGGCTACAATAGCACAGTTTGTCCAGCTAGTGTTCACCCCTGCATGATGGGTCTCCCCTCCCCTTACCTCCCTGCAATTGTGCAAACTTGTGCTAGAATATTTAAATAATTGAGTAAGAAGGTCTAGGCCTGGACATGAGAGATGCAGGGTGGTTTTTGCTCCCAATAATAATATTAATGATAATAATAATAACTTTTATGTTTTGTTTGGTGGTTCTGTCAGTTGTTTTTTGACCTTCTAGGATCAATGAGCGTCCCTTCATGGGGCTTACAATTAGACTTATGGTATTGATTCTAAGAAAATACAACTAACAAGACAATAACCAAGACTAGTAATATCACTAGCATCAACTGAAGATGGTATGACATTAGAAACCATTTTATTTTGATCTCTATATGTTTCTGTGTTGTCTAGAATAGGATTATTGACAGCAAAAGTGTATGCAACATTAAGTGTGGAACACAGTATTTAGTGTCATTAAAATTAATTAAATTGTCCTCTGCCTATTGCCCTATATTGTCCTATAACTGTGGAGCTAAACACTTCACCGACCAGGAGACTGATGCTCCAGTGTTATAGTCATCCGCAAATTGTGTGTACCATACATTATTTATTCCCAGTATAGAGGCAAATAAAAATGACCCCAGTAATCAACTTTGGGGAGCCCTGCAGGGAACCTGAATTAAGTGAGACCAATGGTTTTCAATTTGTACTATTTTTAGTCCGTCCACTGAGCCAGTCCATAATCCTGAAGCTTGTGGTGACACTATCCCAAATATAGCAAGTTACAGCCGCAAACAACTGTCTTGAAATAAAGTCACAAAGATACTAAAAAAAAATCCAGTGATGCCATTTAAGGAGATGTTGAAAAGTATCATGTCCACTGAGACACTGTTGTGAGCACCTTGTGCTATACTGGTATTAGAACTCATAAAATTACTAAGTTAAGATGTTTAACTTGACCAAGACTGACCTAGGTCAAAGTATTGTTTATTACAGTGGGTAGCTAAGAAACTAAAGTGATCATTAACAGCTCTAACCGCTGACTCAACTTCACTTATGTGCTACCATCTACTATAAGGACAGTCTTATTGATTGATCATTTGCCTAATTTGGAATGATATGAACTAAAAAGTCTTAGACATACCTATAATGCTCTTGATCAAATAATTTTCCTGTGTATTACCTTAAGCAACTGTCCAAAGTAGTTAACCTTATTCCAGAATTATTTTTCATCGTATATTATATAGATGTTTAATGCCCAGAAACTATATGGTACCTTTCATGTTTTTTTTGTTTCATTTCCACTTGTTTCCCTGCCACATATTGTTAAGGTGCCACTACTTTTCCCCTTATTCCTATCCCGCATTGTTTCAGAAAAGGATAAAGCCTATATGATATGCAGACTAGACAACACAGATTTACATTCTAAGACTGTGTCTTGCTGAGATCAGTAAAGTGCTACAAAGATCCCCTACAGCTAGGTCATTATAGAATAAGGTTCATATTAGTTGATACTATGTGCTTTAAATAAAGGAAAGAGAAAGATATACTGCCAAACTACATAAACAAACTAGTAATACATTCAGATTTGGCTAGCAATGTATTGCTTTTATCCATGTAACTATGCAATTAAGCAAAGTATCAAAAATTACAAGCAGCTGTCATTTGCTTTATTAGATCTTTGAAGTGGCAATCATCTATCACCAATGATGGAGACAGCTAACAACGTTCATGTTTTTCAAAAGTTGGGGGGGGGTTGGAATTTCTATGTTTTTTAAGGACAGCCACTCTGAAAATGTACTAAAACACTTCTTCACTTTTTTAAAGAAAATATGTATGTGTATGACCATGAAAGGCTTATAGCAGCTTGCAATAAGCACATATCAGAATAAATCAGTTATAAAAGCATTACCACTGTTTTTTTCTGGACCATCAAAGAAACAAATAATTCACAGCTCTACAATTGCGTCCAAATGAATGAAAAAAATAATTTATGATTTCTTGGCTGGGTCATACTATGATAACACAAATTCCATTCTAGAAAGATAAACAGCCTGAAAAAAATTACATTTGGCAACCCTCACAATGGGCATTTTAAGAAATTCAAAATATAGTAAAGAACACTTAGATTAACACTAATGCAGTAAAATCGTATAAATTATCAATATATGATGAAAATATATTTAGTTTTTCAGTTTAAAGTGAATTTACCTTTAATATATTAGAGGAATGTGTAAATCTTCTAAGTAGACTATCTAACTGGAGAACATCTAAATACGTACCAGTGGGTGAGGTTTCTTATTTATAAAGATTTGTTTTGCTCCACCAAAGTAGCTTAAAATTGTATTGATCATGGCTTACAGAAATAAAACATTAATAAGTAGATGGAGCTTACTATAGAAAACTGACCAACACAAGTCAATGGACCTTATACCTACTTTATCCATCCAATCACAGGAACATAAAGCCTCAGCTATTTTAATATAATTCCCTTCACAAGACTTCTTGTAGGCTAATTTAAGGATTTTTAAAGGCACGTCAAGCATTCAACAGATAACACAGCAAGAGGATGCAGGTGTCCTACAAATCATTTTTAAATAATAGTGCCTAAGATAATGCTGTCCATGCAGGCAACCTAATAACCAGATTATATCCTGATATTAAGGAGTAATGTAACAAAAATATTTTTAGAGATCTGGGGGTCAAGTTACGCTATTCAGACAAATGAGTTAACTTTCAACAGTCAATTCTCATAAAAGGCAGCACAGCCTTTGAAAATAATTTTAATATAGATTATGTAACTTTAGAAAACAATTACAAGCTACACAGATAAAATAAAAACAGCAAACATCGCAAGAAGACTTTCCAGTGTGGAATAGGTTCTCTGTAACTTGCACTACCACCTGTAAGAATGCTTGCATTGTTTTGTTTCAGTAAGGTATTTATGTATGGACATTAGTATTTATTAATTTCTGTGCAGATACCATGCTGCCATCTGTTAATATTATTATTGAATATTACAGTGCTGTAATGTACACCTCTCAACTCCCCTTATTTTTGCCTTGTTCTTTGAGAAAATATTTTGATTTTCTATGTAATCACTGGTAATTACACTCGGTCAATAATGACAGACATTTCAATGTCTTACTTCTTCGTATTCAGAATTATTCAATCAGTATACTTTCTGACACAAAACCTGTTGTTCCACTAACTTTTTTAAGTGAATTATAATAATATTTAAAATGTTTATGATTTTGAGCCTTCATTTCTCAATATTTTTGGCTTTATCCAGAATTCTTGAGCAAAGTATTTGAAAGGTGTGCTAATGAGGTGTTCAAACTGTATGACCCCCTGTATATTTTGTAATAGTGATGCATGTCACAGTCATACATTTTTTTTGTGGTTAGAATCAGTGTTATAGCTGATATTCACAATTTAATATTTTATTAAAGAGCTGGTTGCCAGGCATTCATTAGCAAGAGCAGCAGTATTTCCTGATTGTATTTTCTATTAATTGCTGATGTTTTTCTCCTGCCAGCATCTTATGCCATGGTGTGCTGTTTTATATTCTCCTATATTCTGCTCTTCTTAACTTTTTCTCTCAGAGTGCAACAGGTGGAATTTCCTTTTCCTCTGGCCCTACACAGATACTAACAGCTCGACAAGAAACTCCAGAAAAGTAAGCCTACCACCAAGCAGCTAAAACTATCTACAGAAGTAGCAACTAGATACTACAGCAATCCTGATCACTATATACTGTTGACAGTTTTCAGATTATCCAACCGCATGTGTCCTTCTAGGTTATATGTTATCAACTTAATTACATTGTACATTGTATTTCTTTAACAGATTTCCCTCAGTTTTAAAACAGAACTTGAATGTGGTTGTTAACTTGCCTGCAGAACTTGTACTGACTTTACTACTAAGTGAATCGGCCTACTAAGTGGATCAAAGACAACTACTGTACATTGCCTACAACTATACAGAACTTCAGCAAGCAAAATACTTTTGTATTTCAGCTTCTCTTTTCCCTGTTAGCATCACTGTAGTCAATTAATTTGCACTTACTGCTCAAATCTGCTTCCACACTGTCCTACCTCAGATCTCAGCAGTGCTCACAACTGCACTGTTAAGGTACCACTCGCACAGACTGCGGCCTACTTTGTTCCCCTGTCGGCATCCCCAGGGACACCAATGTCTTTATATTTATACTTTTAGAACTCCTCTCACTTAATTATTTACCTTATTAAGCATTCAAACAGACAAACACAACTTTATGGTACTGAAGAAATGATCACATACTACAATCCACTTTACCAGCCTTACAAAACAATTATAACTTCCAGTATAAATTACCATACAACTCCATTCATTCCATTTCCTTTTCCATGCCTGATTTAAAGAATTCAGTAATAAAAAATGTTAGATATACTAATTATATTATACTTCATTCTACTATCACTCCTACGCCTCTAGGCCACTACATCTATCCAGCAATATACATTTTCTCAGGATGATTATTAATAAAAGTAAACTTTCCCCATTGTAAATGCAACCACATGCTTAAATATCTATATACCCATTATAGGTTCATAGGTTCATAGGTAGGTACTAGGCTATTAGCCCTAGGGCCTATATAAGCCTAGCCAAAAAGGTACCCTGGCTTTTGCCACCCAAGAAAATTAATTTTCTGTGCCCCTGTCGAGCAGGGGCACAGAAGTGATCCCTAGGTGAATTTCCTATTTCCCATCCAATCATCAAGATTTTTCTTGAAGAGTGCTAATGAAGAGCTCTGTTTGACATAGATAGGTAGTCTGTTCCAGAGTATGGGAAATCTCTGGGACAGGAATCTATCCCTCCAGCTTGTTCTGTTTATTGTGGTGACAAGGTTTATGTCCCTAGAGCATGTAGCTCAGAAGGATTGGGATTTTTTTAAGTGGAGCATGTCCAACAGCTCTGGGTTTGACATATCTTTGTATGTTAGGCAGAGATCCCCTCTGAGTAGGCGATATGCGATGGAGTAAAGCTAGAGGTTTTTGAGACGGTCTGCATAGGGGCATCTGTTTGAGACCAGTAATCCTCTTTGTGAGGTATTTCTGTGGCCTTTCCAGTTGTTGTAGATATCTTGTGAGGTACATACCAAAAGGGGCATTGTACTCTATAATGGGTCTAATGAGTGATGAGTAGAGGGGAACAATGACCTCTTTTTTTTCTGGATGAGAAACCTTTTGTGATGAGGTAAGCCACGTAGAAGGATTTCCTGACCACTGTAGCGATGTGATTATCAAAGGAGAGACTACTGTCCACCTGTGTCCCAAGGGCTCTTATCATACTTTTGGTGTTAAGTAGACTACCACGTATGTGGTAGTTCATGGGTACAGAGTTTTTACCAAAGGGGATGACAATACACTTTTTGGCATTGAGCTTCAGGCCATGGCTTTGACACCAGGCATCTGTCTCAGTGAGGCCCTTTTATAGCATGTCAACATCATCATTAGGAGTTTCAATTATGGCTCCTAGTTTGCAGTCATCTGCAAACTTTGTTAGCCAAGACCTTCTGTGTTAGATTGTACTTCAGAGAAGTAGATACCAAACAGGAGAGGACCCATGACTGAACCCTGTGGTACTCCACTTGTCACTAGTCTGAAGTTGGATTTGGAGTCTGCTACTTTCACAGTGTGGGTTCTGTCCATGAGCCAGTTGGCAACCCATCTTGTGACATAGGGATTTATACCTAGTTTAGTGAGCTTATCTATAATTCCAGAGTGGGGGATGGTGTCGAAAGCTGGGTAGGGTCCAGAGTTTGGAGATTACCAATGTCTTTGTTTATGAGTTCCATGATGAAGTGGGATAACTGTCGCGGTGCGCCATTCAGTGGGCACAAAGCCTGAGGTGAGGCTATGATTGAACATGGTACTTAGGTAGGTTGTCAGTTTATTCTGTAGTTCGTGTACAATGTAGCCTGGTATGTTGTCAGGTCCCATGGATGCTGTGTTCTTGGCTTTGGTGAGTCTGTCTTTTACCTGTGCAGCCATGATTACAGGAACTTTGCATTCTTCCGGTATAGAGATGGGCCCTCTAGGGGGTGAGAGGGGGGTAAAGTCAGCACTGAACCTATCTGCCAGGATGTTGACAATATCAGTTGGTTCTGTATACTTAGTGCCATTGTGCTGTAACTCAGAGCAGATATGAGTGTTGCCATTGATATTCTTGACATAGCTATAGAATGCTTTGTGGTTGTCTTTAGAGTCAGTGGCAATTTTGTTTTCATAACTAGCTTTGGAGGATTTTATGAGGGATCTCAGCTTCTTACTGCGGTTGATCAGGGAGTTCCTCTGGTCATGGGATTTTACTCTTTTTTGCAACAGTTTCTTTCTTCTGTTGTAGAGTTTGTTTATGGCAGAGGACCACCAGATTAGCTTCCTTTTTTTGGAGGATAGCATTGTGGTTCTATTAGGGATAGCATGATCCATGCACTCGTGTAAGTGCTTATAAAGTGCATTTGTGTAGGATTCAGCAGTCGTACCTCTATTGTCCGTCTGCATGGGTGTCATGAAGTTTGCCACGTCTGTCTTAAGAAGTGTGAAGTTGGCTTTGGAGAAGTTTTTTACGGTGGTTTCCCTAATTGGGGATGGGGGCAGGATGTGGATGTCTAGGGTGATTAGCTTGTGGTCAGATCTGACCAATGAGGAATTTACCTCTGGTGTGGAACACAGTTGCCCATGTTGGTAATGACCAGGTCTAGGATATTGCTATCCCTGGTGGGGGTGTGAATAAATTGATCCAAGACGTTGGAATTTATGAATTCCAGAAAACTTTGTGCAAAAGAGTTGGTACATGAGTAGTTTTCCTAGTTAATGGTGGGGTAGTTGAAATCGCCCATTATTAGGGTTTTAGGTTGTAACCTGGTGTATCAAGAAATGAGGAGTGGGAATCCTGGGGCATGGTGGGGGGTCTGTAGCAAGCTACAATTTGGATTGCGGTCTTGCCCAGAGTTAGGTGCACTTGGATAATCCCAGATGCATTATGCTGTGCAACTAGCCTGGAGGTGTGGATATTCTTAATGAATATGGACACGCCTCCACCTTTAGTGCTTCATTCCGGGTTAGGTGGCCGAAAGGTGTGGTATGAATTATAGCCTGGTAATGAAGGGGTGCTCTCTGGAGCTTTCAATCAGGTCACTGTCACTGCACAGATGTCGATGTTCTCCATTTTAAGGAGTGCCTCGAGTGAGTGCATTTTGAGGTTTAGACTTCTAGCATTGAGTAGCATTACCCTCAGATTTTGCTTGCTTGTACCTGTTACAGTGGTGAATTTGTCATTTGAACCTTGCCTAAAAAAGGCACTATAGGGGTGGCAAGAGCCTTAGCCAGTATCCGGAATCCCGAGGGCAACAGGTGCAGGCCATCTCTGGCAAAGCATCATGGTCTGTCGATCATGTCGACCCAGGCAGACAAATACTGGATCCCCTTAGAATGACACCAGAAGCTTAGCCAATTGTTGAAGTCAATCACTTTGTCCTTGTACTGTGGTATCATTCTGGGTGATGGCAGGATGCTACTCAGGACTAGGGTCATACCTGCCTGGGCTACAAGATCGCAGAGCTCCTCCATGTCTCTTTTCATGTAGTCCAGAGAGGTACGTCTCAGGTCATTCACACCAACATGGACAATGACAGTGTTATATTTCTACTTGTTGTGGAGTGACCTGAGAGCGTGCATTATGTGGCGGATCCTGGCACCTGACAGACAGCTGACAGTAACTTTCTCCTTGTTTAGCCTGGTGAGTGGAACATCAGTGTGCCTGACTATAAAGTCACCTATGACTAGAGTGTTGGGTACGTTGTTATGTCTTATGGGCTGTGGTTGAGTGGCACACTTGAGTTTGTGGGCTTTGTATCATTTGGGTTGTGTTGGGAGGTGGAGTTTGCTTGCGGTTCTGTTTTGGAGGTCCCTGAAGCTTGGGCAGGTTTTTATTGAGAGCCTCTGTGAATGTAGGTGTGTGTTTTGTGTTTCTATGTGTGTGTTTTGGTGGTGTAGGTTTTGAGGGACTATGTGATGCATGTGGTGTGGTGCAAGTGTTTACCTTCTCCTCTTGACTGTCTAGTCCAGTCTTGGGTGAAGAGAGCTTTGCTTCCAGTTTGGCTATATAAGTGCATCTCTCACAGGTTGTAGTGTTGGATGGTAGGAGGAGAGGGTTGTTTGTGTACATGAGGCAATTGCTGCATTGCCCCAAGATGTCCAGCTTCATCAGGTAGACAGGAGAAATCACCGGGAGCTGACCATTAGACATGCCTGGATAGGTGCTTATTTATCAAGTACTAAAAACTGCTTTCCTCTAGACAAGTGAGGAAAGTTGAGTGCTGTAGTAATTTGCAGCTTATTTAGTGCTTACAGCGAGTTCTGAATAAGTTCTGAGTTCAAAGAAACAGATTTGAGTGCTGAAACTAGAAAACTGGCTAGTTCTAAGAAACAAAATTAAGCTAGAAGACTTCCCTCCAACACAGAAAGGCCTGGGGGCGCAGAAGCTCACAGTCAAGACCACTTACAGGAAAGGTAGGAAACAAGCTTATATGATCTCACTGCACTTAGCTGAGGTGAGCAAATGAGATGGGCCCAGTTTACAAGAGGGTGTGCAATTTCAAAGCCACCAAGATTAACACAGATAAAAGTACTTAAATTCTTTCTTATATGTCCAGTTGAATACAGCTAGATCTTAGTTATTTGTAAAATTACCATAAATTCACACTCAAACAAAATCTTATTTACTCAGACATTCTTAGCTGTGGAGTCACTGAACCAAACCCTGACCTCAGAGTACTATTCACCTGATTAATTCTAACCTGTATTTTTTGTCCATTGTAACACTCATGGATTAAACATAACTCATATCAATGCTAGATGGATTTGAAACAAACTCCCAGAGTTGCATTCCTGTCTTGACTCATGCCAACCTCTTATTGTAACTGTTTCAGAAACATTGCTAAATGCTACAGTAATGGATAAAGAAACCATCCTGTTGACTTAGGCAGTGATTTATTCCAACACACTAGACCAATGTCAATATTCAGGACAGCTGAAATATTGCCTACAATTCTGAAACTAGGAACCAAAAACTCTTTACATTGGCACAATATACTTTCCACCATCATCTGAACACACTAACATAAATATCTTAAAAGACATCCTACGTTGGCTAATTATAATTATAATAAAGAAAATACATATTATGAAGTTGGTTTAGTTTGCTTAAACTCAAAATAGCAGTTTATTCAAATAGACATCATCCAAACATCAACTTCTGAGGTCTAATACAATATATCACCAATCCAACCAAGACAGACAACCCCTCAAGGATAAAAAAACACTTTAATGAGGATGTTTTCAACCAACTACACAAAAACTGTAACTGGAACTCATTAAAATTTGTACTGCTAAATTATACTGTCTGGTATTTTAAAACACTCTGCATCCTTAACTCACTAGCTCCTCTATGCAGAAAAAAACATTTACATTTCCTGTTATACACTGAATTCCTAACCATTCAACTAAGCAAACCATATAACTCTGAAGCACAGTTTGGAAATTATGGCAAATTTGTAAAACCCAGAAAGTTTTCAAACCTACAGGTAAAAAAATAAACTGTATGATTCAAAATAACAAGGACACCTGCTATAGCAATCTACAAAACATTTACAGAGACAACCCTAAGTACTTCTGGATCTCGATAAATAATATTCGAAAATACAGGGAAGAAAAACAACCAAATAATTTCCATGATAAAAAATAACTATTCTACACCATGCAAATTCAATGCTCAGTTTATGCAAGCAGCCACTTTATAAATAAAACAACAAGATAACTTTACTGATAACCCAGTCAAAATGAATGAAATTTCTTCAATCAAGATTGGCCTTTTATCAACAGATATTATAAAAAAAAAATTAAGAAGCTGATACCTACTTCATTAGCAACTGATCATCTCCATTTGGAATACTTCAAATAGCTGATAATGTAACATACCTAAGTAAAAAGATCCAAGAAAAGAATCATACATTCCAGTAATACAGAAGCAATCTTACATTTGCCCACTCCACAAATCCAGCACAACTATACACATAATTTCAAACCCACAGCAATTCTAGTCTACTCTCAAATCAAAGATAGTTTGCAAACAAATCAGTACATACCTAATTAACAAAATCTGAAGTTCCCTACAAAGCTTGGATTCTGATAAAATTCACTGATCTCTCTCTAAAGTTTTCAATAATCATACCATCAAATTCTATTTACTAGAATAAACTTGATATGCATATTGCAGTAGTTTAAACTTGTATAGATTAATGAATACAATATGTGTACACAGCTGTCAATTTGGGACCATTGTTCATATCGGGAGGGTTAAGTTTCATTATTTGAAGATGTACATAGTTTTGCTTGTTTTACGTTAATATGTTATGGAGTGTTCTGGGTGTGTTTTTGAGAGGTTTTATTAAAAAAAAAAAGTCTTGAAAAATGTGAGACAGGTTTGCAAAATGTGAGACAGGTTCAAATGGAGATGACAAGAAACAACTGTGCATGTAACACAAAAGCTGGAAACAGACATATAAAATGTTGTCATATATAATAGGTGGGAATAATAACTTCTTATCATAATGGTACACTATCCATGTTGTTCTTGAATATAAATAGCCTCACAAGTATATACAAAAAAGGAAAGAGTACTGAATTATATTAATAAATAATGACTGCAAATAGTAATGTTCCAGTAGACACATTTCGAAAGAAGTGAGCACGTGAATTTGATAAAGAAAGGATTTCAAGATGGACACTCAGCAGAAAATCAGAGACAAAAGAAAAGGGGAATAGTAATGCGGATTGCTAGAGGAACTCCAATAGCGGTACAAGAGGGGAGATAATAATGGTAGATCTGTGGTAGGAAGGGCTTACTGGCAAGGGAGCAAGATTACACTGACATATATTTATGTTCAATCTAAAACTGCTATTATGGAGCTCAAGAACATTTTGGAAGAAATAATCAACTTTCAGCATAGAATATTAGTTATAGGTGGGGACTGAAATTTGATTTACAACAGTGAAAAATGCATCTGGGGGACCCAGAAGGGAAATACAAAACAGGATAGATTTATGAAGAAATTTATGAAAATATTTGGTATGGAATATATGAATTCAATAGTAGGTACAATAACTAGGTTAGAACAGACAACAATTATATTTTACAGGAGCATGTGATTTAATTGAAAGCTTCAAAACATCCAATAACTATTTCAGGTAATCTGACAATAACAGCTAAGATAAAAATGTAGCGTAATGAAGTACAAATGAAATACTGCTGGTCTTCAATCTGCCTGTTAAAAGGACAGGAATTTAAGGAATGGGTATTGGAATTTATTCAAGAGTTATTAGGGAAGACAGAAATTTCTTCATAAGTTATAGCTAGTAAGTGAGATCAAATTAACTGAAGTTTAAAAAAATAGGGTAGAAATAAAAGAAAAGGTGATATGGTTAAGAAGTAAAATGAATTATTTAGATGGGCTAACAAAGGTGAAAGTGTTGCAGACAATGGGGAATTACACAGAACAAGAAGAGGAGCAACTGCAGAGATCTAAAGAAAAAAAGGGAATATCTGGATAATATGCATGAGAATATGCTGTTTAGCAACTGTTTTTTGAGAATAGCTCCAGATCTCAAAAATTTTAGCACAATGTCTTGGGCAATAGAAAGTAGAATAGGTTGTTGCCAAACTTAGGAAACCTATAACAAGAAAAATAACTAGAGATTCTCTGAAAGTATTAGAGAGATTACAGAAATGTTATGAAAATTTGAATAAAGCACAGAAATGTGGAAATAAAAAAAAAAAGCATGAATGGAAATATTTATAAAAAGACTTAAGTATGCCAAGGTTAGTAGTAGATGAGGCTCAACAACTAACAGTTAAAAATAGGAGGAGATCAGATAAAACAGCAATGTACAATCAATCTGCAAGAAAGTCTCCAGGAATAGATGGTAGTCCTCTAGAAGTTTTGAAGCTAGGAAGGAAGAAAGTGATGAAGATCTGGAAAGTTTTTTCCCCCCATTCTTTTTAAACCTAAATTTTCTACTCTTGTCACCATTGGACAAGGGTGCAGTGCATAACTTTTGTCTCCACTAGTCATATCCGTGCCATCTTCGTCCCTAGTGTAAGTTGGTTGTATATAAATGTGATCATAGTCACTTATATGTTTTAAAATAGGGACAAATAACCTTATCCTTCGTTTATGGATAACCTCTGTTTTAATAGAATTAAACGTGGTCGGATACCCCCTAGCTAAAAACATATTACACATAGTATCACACTCCAACAAAAAATTGTCAAAAAGTATGTTCATACGGGCTGCCCTCACCAATTGGCCTTTGACAATGCCACGCTTAGTGTGCATAGGGTGGCTACTAGAAAAATGTAGCATGGTATTCGAGTAAGTAGGCTTCCTGTAAATTATAGCCTTAATGTGGTCCTCCCCTAGTCTAGAAATAAGCACATCTAAATATGGAATTGCTTTTTTTTTTCATAGTATAAGTAAATTTTAAAAAATAAGTACTGTTGTTGAGGTCATCTATAAAAGCTGATATAGCTTCATTAGGCCCAACCCATGCCACAAACAAATCATCCAAGTATCTTAAATATAGACAAATGTATGTAAAATATTGTGAACAAAAAAGAAAATGCTTCTCCCATTGGGCCATAATTATGTTGTTAAATAGGGGTCCACAAGCGGATCCCATAGCTACACCCTCATATTGCTTAAAATAGTGGCCTTCAAAATACAGGTAGTTATTAAGGACAATTTGCATTAAATATGTATAAGAGTTAACAAGTCTTTGTTCTAGGCCAAACTCATCAGAGAGAAAATCAGAAGACCAGTCTAACCCTGTAGAATGTGGAATGCAACTAAAGAGATCCTTAACAGCTATTGTTAAAAAGACTCCTTTTTTATCAAAGGGAATCAGTTTGTTGCATTTTTCTAAAAATTGCCAGGAGTCTCGGCATAAATGTGGTATTTGTGTCACTTTCTCTTTCAAGGAATTATCCAAAGACTTGGCAATGTAACTTGTTTTTGACCAGCCCGAATCTACAATAGGATGAAGTGGGGGATTAACTAGTCCCTTGTGAATTTTAGGGACCCTGAAAATAACTGGGATCTTGGTTTCGTCAGTAGTCATGTAGTTGTACTCATCTATATTAATTTGGTCCTGTGTGGTCAGGTCAAAAAGTTCCCAGTCTATCCTTTTATAGGCAATATTAATTTGGTTGAGGGAGGCTTCACTATAGGTTTGACTATATAATATTTTGAACATCTTTTGTACATAGTCATCCCTTTGGAAAATTACAATGCCTCCCCCCTTGTCAGGACAAATGTATCTAAGATCCTTAAATCCCCTCAGTTGCATTAATAATATCCTTTCAGAGTCAGACAAATTAGATACATCACTTCTTGCCCAACAAAATAACGAAAGTCATTTTCACAAGCAACCTCATAGTTTTTAAACATATTGTGCATTTCTGGATTATAGGTTCATAGAGTAGTACTAGGCTAACTGCCCTTGCGAGCCATTTTAAGCCTAGCCAATTATCCCTTGTGAGACTCAAACCCTGCACCTTGTGTTTGTAAGGCAAACACCTTGACCATTAGGCCACCCTCCCAACCCTGGTGCTAGGGATCCTACAAAAATTTTTATTATAAATATAATCAGTACTGACATCATTTCTGTACAAATATTTAAGGTTTAAATTTCTAGTGTATAGTTTTAAGTCAGCAATCAGTTCACCTATATCATGTTTTTTACTAACAACAAAGTTAAAACCTTTACTTAAAAAGTCAGCATGTTCAGTGAACACCTCATTGCTACTATAATTGTATGCTTTAAAATAACAAGTAGCATTGGACACTATAACAGGTATTCTAGTAGCAAAAAAGTCACCTCTGTTATCTCCTCACTGGGTGAGGGGATGCACTCATGTGTCCCTGCTGATTCCAAGCCAGCCTCGGTGGATAGGGGTTCCATGGTTGAAATCTTCTGTTCCTTAGACGTTTGGATCTCCTCAGTCCCGACTCATCTAAAGGGGCCTGTACTTCAGCTTGAAGATTTGCTTCAGTCTCTGTAGCCGCACGATATGGACCCTGATAAGCTGTTACAGATGGAAGGGCAGGATAAGCCTTGCCGACTGCAGAGGCCTTCCTGTCTCTCTCAAGTTTTCTAGCATAAGGACTAGCTATGATAGCTACAGTGTGGTCTACCTGTCTGTAGATAGCTTCATATTTGGAACGGAAAGTTTCATGAAATCCATTCTTGTGAATGTCCTGATCTAAATGGCATACCTCCAGAGACAGAGCATCCAAGCATTCCTGGTTGTACTTTACCATTAATTCCATCAGTTCACACCCATGTCAGTCAAAAAGTGCCAGTGACTCCTGGTGGAAAAGGAAATGCTGGACAAGTCTGGAAGGAAATTTCCAGGTCTGCAACCCCTGAGGGACCTGGTGAGAATTGATACATTGTAGAAGATATTCATTTTCTTGTTGTACCTTTTTGTATTCAAGTAATTTGTTTTCAAAACTTGTGAACTTGTCACTGTCAGCCCCCTCAGGTTGTTCCTCAAATGGTACGCTCCTCAGTAACCAGGAATCAAGTGTACTGTTCGGCAAGCCGTGACCATGTGCAACATTAACGTGGTTGCCTTTGCTGTTTTTTGAGAATTTGTCTGCAAAAGTGGGACTTCAGAAGGAACATGTGGTGACGCATTATTCAATTCTTCACCCTGCTCCCTTAGAGCTTGTGGGGTCACGTTAAAATCCAAGTCCGTAATGTCATGACTTACTGTATTAGAAGTTTTAGGAATCAGTTGCTGCACCAGAACAGTAAGGGAGTGCACCGAATCTTGTGACTTTTCAAAATCCTCATAACAGACGCCTGGGTTCCCCTCAGCCATGGTGGAGAAATACAAGTGACCAAAAACCAAGAATAAATATAACCAGCAAACACAAGTCCAACAGACGAGGCCAGGAACACCAGTTGCACGACCAAATGTTTATTTACCACAAAGTGTAAGCGCTTTCATTTGTTACCTGTGACCAAACTTCATCAGTAACCCCTTACTTAAATACATAAAAATTGAGCCCAATAAATTAATCAACCTGTGGTTAAGATAATTAATGAATAGAATAATTACATATTTAAGTTTTAAACAGTGAAATACCAAAAAGCAGCAACCAGTCTCCTAACAAAAGTTTAGACCGACCATATGAGATTAAGAATATTATTATTTCAAAATGAAAAACAATCATTAAAATTTTTTGTTATATAACAAATTAATTGTTTTAAACAAATAAATATTATTTAAAAATAAAACAGAAACAATGCTATTACTTAATACAAAGAAAAAATCATTGAGAATTTAATCAGATGCGTCTTTGTCTCACCTAAACTTACCTAATTACTTTGAATTAATATTAAATACAATAAAGAAATTTATACAAAAGGAAAGCTAGGTTTGTACATTACCTAGTCAACTATCAAATACTTTTAATTTTAATTTACTAGTAATTGAAATCATATCATTCAACCCTGGGGGGAGCCAGCATTTAGAAAAAGTTGCCACCAGGTTTCTTTCTCTTCAAGTTGTATTTTCCAAGGCCACCCCCCTAGATTGACTAGAAATTTGTAGCAACACAGTAAATTTGAAACTATGTTGAGGACATATGCCTGTATAAGGCATTTTTCTCATTCTGCTTGACCTCATACATGTGTTCATAAATGTGTTGGCCTAACCTACGTTGGGTTTTGCCAATATAAAATGCTTGGCATTGACAGCACATGGCAGCATATACAACACCTTGGGTGTAACAGTTGTATTTACCTTTCAGTGTGATGTATTTTCCCCCTGATTTTAAGCTTAGATGTTTTTAAAATAAATTTACATTGTTGGCACATTCCACAAGGAGACATTTGACCCTGCTTTTCAAAATGCTTAGTGTGTTCCAATAAGTTCTTCAAATTTCTTCCTTTTCTAAAGGTGACTTGTGGAGTATTTCCTCTCTGACAAGTTGTGTTTAAACAGAGGAACCAGGCAGGGTATCTTCTTTCCCTTTGTCATGTGCTTTAAATTTATAGCCATTAACAAAGAAAATAAGGGATTCAGAGATTCAAGGATATAATTGGAATGCTAATGAAGGAAAGGTTGGCTTTATTTGCAGACAATATTATTTTGTACCTGATGAAACCAGAAAAGGACATCTCAGTGTTGTGGAACATCTTGAGACAGTTTGAAGTCTTTTGGGGATATAAAATTAATGAAGATAAAACAAGGGCTACAGCTGAAAACTATGTACCCACACATGAATTGGTCCAGCAATACCCATATTTAGGAGGATACGATAAAATGAAGTATTTAGGATTATGGATTAAAAAGGATTCTGTTATGACAACTAAAGATATGTGGGGAGAGACTAAACAAAAGATAATAAAAAAACTGAGAAACCAAGAGCTCTTGTTTATGGATATGGATAACAAGATATAAGCAGTAAAAACATTTTTAGTTCCTTTAGTTTTATAAACAGGTTAGACTTATTTTTATCACCCAGAGCAGAAGGCGTGGATAATAATTAATAAAGAGTTGAAGGAATTTAACTGAGAGGGTAGGCAAGGGTCAAGTGCGGTGGTTTAAGATTAACTGATTTGAAGGGATATTTTAGAGCTACACAGTTAAAGCTCAGGCTGCCATTATTCTTTTGAGAAAACCTGGCAAGGATTAGAAAGCCTCCACCCCAGGTCATTAGCCTAATAACAATCTATGACTCTATATACGTAACACAAGCAGAAAGTTATAATTCAAAGTGGAAAGGGATGATGATGAAATGGGGGAGATTCAAGAAATAAGGAAAGAGTTAGATTAGATAATAACAGCCATACAGAATATTATACTCAATAAGTAGCAGAAAGTATTTTAAGGACTAAGCCAATATGAGAATGGAGAAAGGAGATTTTGCCAATAGGGATTACTGCAATTATGGGTACAGAGAATAGGCAAGAGGGGGCAGGAATTTATTGGAGGAAAACTGGCAAAGTGACCAAGGTACTGCAAGCAAATAATGAGAGAGGCAAAGTGATAGAATGGGAGGAGGCCAAGAAGGCATTTGGACTGCAGGCTAGAGACCACCTTCCCTATTAGGAACTGACAGAGTATAGGCACATAGAAAGGGACAAGGGAATCCTAAATTAAATACCTGCTCTAGCAGAGTTTTTAATTGAATCTAGAATAAAAGTTGCTGTTAAAAAATGGATAATTAGTATTGCACAATTATAGGAATCAATCAGTGGAGTTTTGAAAAGATTGGGAAGAGAGACTGAATAAGCAATGTACAAGAAAAAATGTACAAGAAAACAATGGGAAGACATGAGTGTGGCTTCCAATTGTGCAATAAATTCTAGATTATTTAGAGCTTTTGTTTGGAAGTATTTGCATAGGTATTTTTATACCCCAAGCAGGCCCCAAATCATTTTTCCTAAGTGAGATGGCAAATGGTGGAGGTGTGATGGGGAAGAAAGAGGTAATTGGGAACATATGTTTTGGGAGTGTAATGAGTTGGCAGACTTCATAAATTCCCTACGGAGTACTCTGTCAGAAATATTGGGTGAGCAAATGGGTTTAATTAAAAAAAAATGATTTTTTGAGCTGGGATACAAGATCTGAATTGCCTAGACATATTAAGGCCTTGCTAAGTTTAATTCTGGTGGCTGCCAAAACATCAACTTGAAAATGGAAGTCAAAGTCTGAAAAAATGTATCTGAAGTACTGATTATTGCAATAGAGACAAAAGAATTGGAAGTGAGATTTTTAGAAAAGAATAGGTGAAAATTACATAGAAAAATGAAAATTGTGGGAACAATACATGCAAAGTAATACTTTGGAAGAGGAGTGAGATTTAAGGAAAAGCAGGAACTGAGCAATGTATGTAATATTGGATTGAAGATAGCTATACAAAACATATGTGATGTATAATGTTTGTAACTAGAAACATGTTAAAATGGTTTGTTTTCTTTTATATGGTTGTCTATATCTTAAGCGATAATTTAATAAAGGTGTTAAAGGAAACAATACTCCAAATGAAATACACAAGTATCCGATTTCAATCATTTTTATGGCAAAACTAAAAAGTGTCTAATAGACAACTAGATGTTCCCTTGCTCTTCAGATGTAAGAGAGAACAATTTGATGCATCATGTCTAAACATATTGGATATATTCATGTCCATGAGAAAGCTCTAAATTCGGAAGCATACAACATGTGACTACTATAAATCTCTGACTTCACCAGTTTTCTGTTTTTTTTTCAAATCTGTGCATTTACTTTACACGTTCCTCTTGTTATTTCTCTGCTCTTCCTGTTCTCTCTTCTTTCTTTTCTTGTAACTAAACTTGATCTTCTTTTCTATTTCCTCCATTACATTTATTGATTCAAGCCAATACTTTTTCATTAGTTCCTCAACTATCTATGCTACTTTAATCAATACATTTGCAAAATTTTTGATATTATTGTCTTCTAAAAATGTATTTACAGTATGTATTAAACATTCACATTTACTTTTAATCGTCACTCTACAAATGTTAGCAAGTTTACAGCTTGTTAAATCTACAGTGACATTTATGTAATAGTAAGTTCTATTTATACATAATTCCCTAAGTAATGTGCATATCTGTCTTTCAAAAATATATTTTTTTAATATTTCAATTTTGGTCAGTTTATATACAAAGTAAGCTTATCTTACTGGGTCCCAACTGCAAGGGGCAATTTGTCCAGTTGGACTATACAGCTAATACTTGTAAATAAAGTAAAATAAAATAAAACATTACTAAAATATCATTAAGCATGAGGAATAAAAAGAATAGTAATGTTTACACGTCACACCTTATGTGTTAGAAAATGTTCCAAAGAAATGCGGACCCTGTTACATATGCTATTAAAAACAGAGTTTGGCTGGAATGCTTTTATTTCAATAGCATGACATGAAGATAAAGATAACTCAGATTAATTAAAATAGTACCAATATAAAACTGTTGTCAGGTGAAAACACACGAAGAGTGTGTGTCTATATCACCTGATATTACCAGATTGACATTTAGGTATTCGCCAGCCTAAACTTTCGATCAGGTAATAGGAATCTGAAGAGTGCTGCCTCTAGGAATTAGTACAACTGGCTTTTCTCTAAAATGTAACATACAAATATCAGAAATTACAAAGAGCTTTGCTTCATACTTCTTGTCACATCCACATTCAATGTAAGAGCTCCTCTTTGGGGGAATAAATAATTGTAGTTTCAAGTGCCTACCTACATTATTTCCTAGAATATGTACTCATCCATTCAGATGCAGTGTAGTTTCAAGGTCATTTCCTTGTTAACATTGTGACTAAACAATCTGATACCATTTTGCACCCTTAGTTTGCAGCCCATCAGATAATTTCTTTTGGGCACCATTTAAAACATAATTACATCTAAAGGCTATAGCAAAGCTCCTCTATAAAAGGTGGAGGTACAATTCATCAAGTGTTAGATGCCCAAAGAAATAAAGCTGAAGAGCACACATCAGCCGCTGTTTCACACAGAAAATCATTGCTGGAGCAGTTTCTAAGTGTGTGCTGGCAATGATTCACTTGTCTTGAAAGACTTCTCCCTTCTTTGGAGTTGGTGAGACCATGGAGTAGATATATATAAGACCTGAGGTGCAGGGGTGTTTGCCCCCCTCCGAGAAATATGTTTATAAAATTTGTGCGTGTGTGTGTATTTCAGCTTCTCGGTATAGTGGAATTTAGCATTTCATAGTAGAACCCTATAGTAAATCAACCTCCATAAACCTTTCTTTAAGTGTTAAGTTAAAAGTAACCTAAGGAGGGGTTTCCTCTGGTCTCTTTCACACAAGATAACCATTTACCAAACATTCTTTACTTTGAATATACTTTATTTGTTGAGAATGAGAGTCAGTTTGCTTGGGTTACATTTTTACATATTTCTATACTTCTGCCATTCTGTATCTCCCCTTCTGTGAATTATTACACACTTTCATGCAAAATTGTTAGCTATGTATTTATATATGCTATAAAAACTATTTTTCACTTCAAAAGTTTCAGCATTCACTCTACTTAAATTGCAAATTCAGAATTTTATAACTGAAAAGGAATAACAGATTGTATTCCTTCGATAATATTCCTTAGTCCTTCAATTACAAGATGCACTCATATGACATCACAGTTACTGTGGTCTTTAAGTAATGCATTTCCAGTTTTCGTTGGGCTAATCCAATACCTTTCATATGGCATCAAACTTTGCTTTAGGTTTTGAGTGACAGTCTGCTAAAACGTCACGTTTTGTTTCGCACTCGTACCATATACATTGAATTTATTTATTTTATTTTTTTGTTTGTTTTAACAAAACTGTTTCAGAAATGACATATGCCTGATAAATGTATGAATTTCATTATTACCGGTAAACATAGCACCCTTTACTCTTGTTCTCTTATAAATCTCTGGTGTATAAAAGTTAAACGTTTACCTTAAGCATGATGCCTTACAAGTAGAGTTTATTTCATCTTATTCCTGGATAAAGTCATTATTTTTCTGTGTTTACACCACACAGGGAATTTCATTGCAAAAGTGTAAATATCCAACTTGTAAGTGACACTCCTATGGTTTGATACATTTCTTTCAGACTGGCAAAAGTGTAAATATCCAACTTGTAAGTGACACTCCTATGGTTTGATACATTCCTTTCAGACTGTTAACAATTCTATAGCATACTGTTTCCATTTCACTGTTTTTAATGGCTGCTTTGCCATGGCTCTGTCAATATAACACAGGATCCATTCAATAATTCTGATTGCTTGTAGCTAAATTGTATGTATGTAACTCTAAAACTGCAATAAAAAAGTCAATTACCAAACCACTGAATCAAAGGCCAGTGACCCTTTTAATTATAGTCTGTGGGATTCTAAATGTAGCCAAAATCTTGCCCAGTATTGGAAGAAAAGTCTTTACAGCTATTGAACATAAATGTTTTACCACAGAAAGCCTAGAACATTCATCATTTAAGACATGCACATATTCTGTTTCATGTACTAAGCAGTAGAAATCTATACTGACCTATGACCCCATTTTTTAAGCTCTGACATCTGCATGTTATATTCCCATCCCCTTCGTGTACATTTGCCTGCCAAAATGATCCATTCCTGTAAGCTAAATCTTCTCTCTAAATGAGGTTCACATGCTATTTCAGCTGTACCTGCAAAGTACTTTGGCTTACCTGTTATAGGTTCATAGGTATTTAATAGGCTATTGCTCTGTGAGGATCATTAAGAAACATAGCCTTACATTCCTATGGTAATTATATTTTGCATGCAAATACCCAGAGGTGGGCAGAACAAGGACATGTTGTGATAGTTACTTGTTGCCCCTATCCATAAGGGACCTGGGTGTCTGTTTTCTGCCTTTACTTCACTGTGAATGTGCATGGTGACAACCTTTGAGTACATCTCACATGCAGACTGATGGTCTTAACTTGGGTTTGTTAATTTAATCTCTGCTGTATTATGATCATTCAACAATGTAAAATATTTACCCATAAAAATAAATGTGAAAATACTCACAAGAGTAACGAATAGAAAAAGTCCCTTATAAATCTAACTTCCATGTCTTTTGAAGATGTCAAGTTTGTTGTCATGTCCTTTCTTTTAATTTAATATAGCACCCAAGCCTACTGGACTAGCATGTACTTATAAAATAATATAACACTACAGATCAATATATGAAGTCATTACAGTATGCAGACTGTTGTCTGCTTCTCTTCTTCTTCTTACATAAAACATCCTTTTTATTAGTTCACCTATTAGTGATGTTACTGTACTAAAATTCTTGGAAAATACAAATCAATAGCCCACCAGTCCTAACAAAATTTTTACTTTTTCCAGTTTTAGGTGGTGAGGCACAGAGTAATACCTTAAAGCAGTAATATATCCTTATCAAATTCATATTTGTCCCCTTTTGGTATGAAGCCACCTTTTCTTATTCTATCCAGAATCTGTTTAATAAAATTTTCAGATTATTCTTTTGTCTTGCCATATCCTTGTATATTATCACTGCAAATCTTGATGCGGGGAAATGTGTTTATTTTAAAAATTCCTGCAGGACAGAATACATCAAACACTATTCTTTTGTACCTTCTCAAGGTTGTATGTGTGGAGAATGTTTTTATACTTTGACTTTAGGGATCTGACTCAAACTGGTAGTACCCAGTTTGTTATAAGCTAATTAATGGTAATAAAGTAGTTTTCAAGTTATTTTTCCCTAGAGGAATGTATACTGACGTATATTATTAGTCAATAAGGACTTCTCTGACATGATGGCCCCAATTTTGTTTATAAAAATGCACCAAAAATTAAATCCATCACAGAAAGATGGATTAATCTTGGTCAAAGTGTGACAAGAAAGGTATGTTTAAAAGCCTTGATTGTCCAGTATAGCTTGTTTCTAAATCTTCTGTATTCAGCAACCAATCACTATGTTTTTATAATGGATCTGTCCACGGTAATTCCAAAATGCTCATTTATATAGCTGGCTGTCAAATTCACAAGGTTTCCTATGTATGGAAAGCTATCCTTAACCTTCATGAAAGCACATTTATACACTATTAGAAAAATGAGACTCTGTGTTATTTAAAATTCTTGGTAATGTTGTGATTTTTAATGTTTTACACGTTATGCTTAGATACTGATATACCAACACATAAAAATGAGACTAAGATATAATGCTTCAGTTTAAAGAAAAATTACTGGCAGTCATTGTTAGATTCTAGGACTTCTTCTGTCCTTAGAGTCTTTACATATATAACCCCATTAATGAATTCCAGACCACTGAGTCACTGATCTGCCATGCAATGACATCATAAAAGGAATTTGTTTTTATTGGGTATTTCTACTAATAAGGTATAGTATACAAAAGTGTTTACTACTGTTAACAGTGTTTTCAGTTTGTGCAGTACAGATGTTTAAACATGTATTAGTCCCTTTGTATTATATTAATTTAGCTGTGGTCATGTTAATTTATCAAGACTGCATTTTTAGGTTTACTATCATGTACTCAACTTACAGGTGGTCGAGTCTTCATATGCTCAAAACCATTCCATTAAAATAAAAATGATGAATACCTGACACAAACATCAAACCACAATCTCTCTACCTCTCTGGACCAAGGAACAAGTGTTATCATGGGTCCAGAAGGGGGCAAGGTTGGATAGTCAGTAATGTCAGTTTTTGACATTCTAACGTTCGCTATGTGGGACTCTTGCAGGTGGACTCCACCATCTGTGAGTTGAGTTAATGATAGTAAACTGCTTTTCTGCATTTTAAAGCTGACCTTTACTTCACTGAATAATAGCTAAGAACAAAGAGACTTTGTTGACAAAAGTAAAATAAAATATTTGCAAGAATAAATAATGTCAAAAGTACATTCAGTACAAATGTATGGATTCTTTACTACCTACAATACGCTAATCGGCCCTCTGATAGTTTGGTGCCAGAAGTCATCATTTTTACCATGATGTTCAGAAACATTAGCTCTAACAATTATGCTGTTCTACCCATTTAAACGAGGATAAATAATTTAATTTGTGACAGTCCTAGGCTTTGTTATCTTTTGTAGGAACACCAACATTGCATAGATACAAGCACCAGGTGTCTGTCATTAAACTGAGAAATATGGTTAAACAAGAAGAGCTCAACAAATAAATGTGTTCCAATATGGCTCGCTGTGATTTACCAGTGTGTGCCATTTCCTTTTCACACAAAGCTTTGAAACGTGTTCCAAACCATTATGTGGTTGAAAGGCAGTTTGTCACAGATATAATTTTTTTTTTGTAGGAAACCAAACTTTATTTTCAAAACTCCCAAATAAACAGCAACATGACTTTTGTGTGGCATACCCTGCTGAAGTAGATGTTGGTTTAGCTTTTAGACATTCTAGCATAGACTATCTTAACTAGAAGTTACCACATACAGTCTCCAAATTTCTTGTACAACAGAATAAAGCTAGAAGCGATAGGTTATTCAGAAAATGCTGTGACCATCTCACTTCTAATGAAAGAAATGCATAAGTATCTTGTCCAGTGTACTAAAAGCTTTTAATATATGGATAGATAGCTAGATAGATAGATAGATAGATAGATAGATAGATAGATAGAGGTAAATAGATAAAGGTAACACCTAACAACATGGGAAACTTGTGTTCCTCATGCCAATAGGTGGATGACTTACATACTATTATTAACAGTAATCTAGACTTACCGATGATGATCACAATTGTGCAAGTGGCACAGCTTGGGAAACTGTTTTACATTTATTAATGACTGGGCTGATGAGATAAATATTAAGCAAAGTGCAAAATAGAACACATTTAGAAAAGGAAGTGCCTTCTGCCAGTAATAATTACTCAACCCTTATGAAACACTATACTATTCAGTGACAACTTTTGCATTCAGGATACAGGTATTCATCAGTCTGAGCATTTAGAACAAGCTGAGGAAAAGAAAAAGAAATGAATTTTCTTGTACCCATAAATAAAAAATGTCCTGGAACAGTGTTTGTAGAAAATAACCTTGCATGTGTATTTCTTTATAATGAAACTATATAACGTAAACACAAGCAAACCTGTAACCTTGCATGTTATAATCGCAGATGTGCTGTTAATCCTTGTAAATCTGCAGTCAAATCAATTGCTATAAAATATTAAAAGTAGCACTAAGAGAGTTATAAAAAGTTCAAGGATATTAAATAGAAACCTTGTAAAATAAAACACTCCTTGACATTTTCAGAGGTAGTGCCATTCACCAATTAAAATTTGATCTCCATATTCAACAATGCATCAAAAAGGCACATCAAAAATTGAGTCTATTCTATAGAAAAAAAAAAAAAATTCCTGCCCCCTAACGCCAAACCTTCTCTGGCACAAGCAGTCCTCCTTCCCTGCCTTTTCTATGCCTCTCCAAAACTTATACATCTACAATTCACCTTAATAACCAAACTTGAACAAACATACAGTATAAACAAAATAACTAGATTTGTAAGCAACCTACCATACAAATCTCACCACTGCCTTGCTCGAAAACAACTCCAATGGCTTGAATTCCCCCAACTACTGCTTCTATCCCAGTTGCAAATCACTTACCCCCTACTAAATAAACCCTCAGTCTGTCCTTCCCTCTCCTCTCGAGTAACCCTCTATACCCCTACTCTTATTCTCCACAGCTCTGATCAATTCCTTCTCGACATATACAACTCTAATAAAAACTTAGGTAAACTACTTTACAAGAGCACTATGTCCTACGCCTGGAACAAACTCCCAACAAATATTCAAAACATCAAATACACTAACAGCTTCAAAAAAGAACTGAAAAACTACCTTGCAAACTCAAGCTCCTGCCCTTGCCAGGGCCCTACCTACCCCCCCCATTCTACCTCTCTTTACCCTAAAACTTACATTGCTTAGGTATATAAATTAAACAATTTCTATCAGCCATCAGCTGCTTCATTGTGCATACACTTTATGTAAATAGCAACACTTCCATGTCACACTGCCTATCTAGATTGTTTCTATAATATAATGTAATGCCAACATGGACATTAACTTGTTGCTTAACACTTACGTAGGTATTTCATCTACTGTTATTTAAGTCTATCTCTGTTCTTTATAGCATGCCATTTGACCTGTATAAACTTTCTATGTAACTGTTTACCGCCAGTTTGTACAATCTTGAATTTATGTAACTTTTTCATTTGTACAGTCTTGTATTTATGTAATTTTTTGCATTTATTTTGGAGCGTTTCTCCTCAGGTCTCCACTGAAAATGGGCCTTTGGCTCAGTTGAGCTAACCTGTTTAACAAATGACAAACAAACAAACTGAAGGATAATGGAAAAACAAATTATCTAGACCTTTAACAGCCTGACAAAATCTGCTGGCTATACTGGGACTGAGTCAACAAACAGAAACTGAAAAAAATCGTTAATCGAAACGTGAGGACGTGGCCACATTTTTATGAGTGCGTATACCTATCATCACTTACACTTTTACATAGGTATGACACAGCATTTCAGCTACACACTCATGAGGAATATAAGGACAAGAAGGGTGATCATAAACAGCTAGTAAAATAACAAGTAGCAAACACTGCACTTTATTTTCTACTTAAAAGATTACCAAACCCAAAAATTAAAAAACCCATGATTTTCAGCATATCGAACTTTTCTGCAGTACCAAGGCCAGTGTACCAACGTAAGTGGTTATTATTATTCTCTAATTTGTTACACCTCAAAATGGCCTAAAAGGGGGCTGTCATGTGTAGTCTGGTTTTACACTCAGTGCCTTCATCTCCCTGATGCCATTTTACAGAGAACAATGCATGCAATGCAAAAATGCTGTAAAAACATGCACTTTTACAAAAAATAAAGAGTAGAAAAATGTAAAATCAAATGCTAAAAAACAAGAAAAAAAAGATGATTTTCGTTGAGGTATTCATGGTTTGATTAGACTAGTTTTTAATAATAAAAAATAATAAAATAAGTATAACTTGTGTTTTCTTGTATATTTACAACTGAAAACTAAGCTTGAAAGCCCTGCCTTTGTTCAGACTGCAGGCTACACTATTTATCTGAGGTGTGATGCTGGCAATCTGTAACTGATAAGGCACATTTAAATGTCATTGTTTAAGAGGTAGTGTTTTCTGAATAGTTCTGTAACTAGGATAAGTGACATAACTTAATTACTCTGCCGCTCTTAGTAGCTGTTGTGATGTAACAGATGAGATATGTTCAGGAAAGAAAGGCAAATAGAAATATATTCAAACATAAATCCCCTAAATTCACAGAAAAGCTGCTTATAGTTTTTAGCAGAAGAGTAGTCTGCAACTGCTTCAGATATCCACTTATAACATCACACAACCCAATTAACTCCCTCACTCATTCTACACTCACAACTGAAGACAACTTAGTTTAACTCCCAACTCCTTTATCACTCTTTTAGAACTATTCATGGTCCACAATTCCTCACTAACCTCAAATTACAATCACTGCACACCTTTTCTACACTTGTAAATGTATATATACATTATATATATATATATATATATATATATATATATATATATATATATATATATATATATATATATATATATATATGATCTTGGTTATGCTTTTACTATACTTAAGTTCATAAGTACTAAGCTAACTGCCGTTGTGTGCCATTTCAAGCCTAGGAAATGTCTTTTTTGCTCTTGAATTAACCTATCCCATTTGGTTAGATATGTCCTTACCCATCTCATGGTCAATAATTATATATTACCCCGAATGAAAATAACTGGGATCATACCACAGATAATTTGGGGGAACCCATGTATAAGATAAAACATTTAGGAATTGCTTCTGTCCTTTAGTAGTACAGGGGGCAATCCTAGGGTAAATACTTGCTTTATTTTCAGACTAATGAATCATATTATTTTGAAATTGCCATCACTGCCTGTGTTATTGTATCATCCTAAAAATGTATGAGTGCAGAGATTCCATGTTTGAGATATTAATACCTGTATACTGAACTGTTTGCCACATTCTGTGGCTAGTTATAAACATACAACGTAACAGTACAGAAAAAATGTAGTTTTCCAACATTAGGGGTAGTGAATTAACATTTTCTTCAAGGAAGAACAAATCCACAAAAAGGGAAAAACTACGGGAATAACTGTTCTTGATATCAGCATATGAATTACTGAAATAGACCACTGTCACAACTTCTCATGTAATATCTGTGTCAAAGATCACTTTGTATTTTTATTAAAAATAAGAAACAGGAATCAAGCTTATATTTCTTGTTTACATATATGTTTTTGAGCATTTAATTGTTCTTAATTCATTGTGTAAATTTACATTTTATCTGCTTTTAAATGTAACTCATAGGTTGTAACTGAAATGGTAAATAAATAAAATGTGCAATGGTTCCACACAGCACACTTTAATTCAAAGTAGGTAAGCGCTTTCATGGAATAGTTGTATTGCAAGTTTTTGTTATTTATGGTCTGAAGAAGTGGAGAATATCCATGAAAGCGCTTACCTACTTTGAATTAAAGTGTGCTGTGTGGAACCATTGCACTTTATTTATTTAGCAGTTTTTGTTGTTCTTGGTTCCTATTTTGGCTTAGAGGTCTTGGATTTTCCTTTGTTTGACTGTAACTGAAATGGGTCCAGTTTGTAGCTGTACTTTGGTCAACAAACACAAAAATGTATAAATAAATAGTCTGCAAGAAAATAACAATTTAGCAGTTTAAGAAAGAATGCAATAATGGTTTTCACTCTGGGTAACCTGACTTCCTTCCAAATAAAATGTAAAGATCAGTTTC
The DNA here is from genome assembly GCF_019279795.1 of Protopterus annectens. Classification (NCBI taxonomy): domain Eukaryota; kingdom Metazoa; phylum Chordata; order Ceratodontiformes; family Protopteridae; genus Protopterus; species Protopterus annectens. Next base: position 68,035,916 of record NC_056729.1, read on the forward strand.
AGTCAAAATGTGCAAATCACAAAGTAAGGAGAAAGGAGATGTATGCAAAGAAGATCATTGGTAGAAAGGATATTACTGTACCACTCTGAAAACTGATAAACCCTCTGCTCCAATGTGTTTGGCTACAGTGTGTTTAAAAATATTTTGGCAATACATAATAGCTAATCCTTTGTCAAAAAACTAAGCCTATTACTTTGTCGGGACAGATGATAAAATTAATCTGCAACAATCACCATATGTCAGACAGTGCTGCACAGAATGCAGACTCCCGCAGTCCTAACTCTTTGAATTGTGAAATTCTCATTATTTTTTTTATTTATTCTTTAAACAGTGGCATCGCAGTGGTGCAAGTACTTTTACACTCCTTCAAGGTGTTTTTCTTTTCCCCATGGTCATGTCTTCAAGTATGAGAGGTAATAGTGGCAACGGGATTGCTGGGGATCTGTCCCATGCAAAAAACATTTTATTAATTGTGCCATCCACAGGCTCTTGAAGTCTGCAGGACCTTTTGGTAGGATGATGCATTTCCAACTTTTACCACCACAGACCATGTAGGTTAGAATTTATACATAATGAAGAAATGTACATACCTCTGCTATGCACACTAACCACTACTCTCCTTATTTTGCATTTGTAATACTGGCTTCATGTTAAAACATATCAATTCCATTAGCATCTATTATCTTAAATAAAAAAACATACTTAATATTTCATTTTTTTCATTTCTTGTCATATATCAGGCACTAGGCTATCTCCCAATTCTCTCATTGCATCCCTCAGTTGCATTTGCTACCAAAGCCTACAACACCATTGTCGCTTGTAGTCAGAATAAAATAGATGAGCCTTCATGGGTTCTGTTCAAGTAGCTTTATTATGTACAAATACATCAGGATTGAGGCTTAATATCTTTAAGTTAGATAAACTTATATAAAAGTGTAATAGCTAGTTTGTTTATATGTTCACTCTCTGGCTGCACTCTCAAAATGGCACTGAAGCTAGCATGTGCTTGCTATTTATATGCACGTGCTGTCCTTGAAACGCTTCTTAAAGATGCAACACACACACACACACACACACACACACACACACACACACACACACACACACACACACACACACACACACACACACACTATTCTTCGTCCTCCCTCTTTGAGAAATGAGTCATGCAATATTGACAACATTAATTGACATACAATTAATATTATTTGTCATGCAATTATACAAAACTAAATACATATAGACAATTATGTCCAGGTTGCTGTGTATTTCACACTAGGTCTGGAAATACGACCAAATCATGTGACAAAGAAATTAGAATTAGCTCTTGCCACTGGGACCGTCTCTGCTGAATGTTCAACTTTGGGGACATCAGGAACATCATCAAGAATGGAAGTAGGAATCAAGACACGTTCTGCAAGAACATTGTCTGGATTGCTCTGAGATCTAGAGTCTGTATCACAGGAACAATGCTACAATTTTGATTCTGATACAGGAAGAAGATGTCTGCAATTTCTCCTGCACTCCACATCCAATGCTATAATTTTGATTCTGATACAGGAAGAAGATGTCTGCAATTTCACCTGCACTCCACATCCTCAGATTGTATGAAGTAGGATCTCAGCTTGGTACATATACCTGTTACTTGATCAATCCGGTTGAAGCCTTTCACCGTTTGTATCCTCACTGTCTCTCCCTCTTTCAATAGATGAAGAAATCTGCTGATTTTTCATAACTGGACTTCTGGAAAGAACACTTTCTGAATAATTGGGCTCTAATTGTTCTGCTGTTCTTTGCTTCAGGCTCAGCAAACTGGAACTAATAGGCAATGTTGTTCTGGTTTGCCTGGATAGAAGTCTCTGAGCAGATGAGCCAAGTACATCATCATAGGATATGTTTCCGAGATTGAGTAAATTCAAAAAGACATCTGTATTATCATGCTTTGATAGCCCATTTGACTATGTACATGTTACTAGTAATTCAGAATATCCAAAGTCCCATTTGTTTGCAAATTTATCAAGGTCTTTTACTGGAGAAGGCCAAAATATTAGTCCTCTCGCCCTTCTTTTGGCAGATTCGGAACCTGGGTGACCACGATGCAAAATCTGGATATATTCATGTTGTAAGGAACCAGGAACAACAATTTTAGGACCTTTGAAAATAATGCCACCTTCCATCAATGTCTCATTTCTATAAGGAAAATAAGTTTGCACTTCAGGTGGTACACTAGACTGCTATCACAGCCATCCAACATTAATGCAGTGGTTGAGCTTTTGCAAAATTGGTTCAGTCTTTGTATGATCTCTCAGCTCATCAAGTCTCATGGTAGAAAAATGATGCACTTCCATGACATCAAAGTCAAAATTCTCTGCATGAAGCTGTTCCGTTTTATTTCTGGGAGATCTGGGTAAAGTATCAGCCAGATAAAGAAGTTTGCCTTTTGTATAAACCATTTTGAAGTTGCACTTTTGCAATTTGAGCATCATTCTTTGTAATCTTGCTGGAGCTGAATGCATAGGCTTCTTTAAAATAGTGACTAGAAGTTGGTGATCAGATTCGATCTGAAAAGCTCGACCATAGATATAATCATGAAACTTTGAACATGCAAATATTATTGCCAAAAGTTCCTTCTCAATTTGAGCATACTGCATTTCAGCTTGGGTAAGAGATCTACTGGTCTGCCCTCTTGAAGAATAACTGTGCCAAGACCAATCTTGAAGCATCACAGGAAAGAGTTACTGGTTTACTGACATCATAGTATCTTAATGTAGGTGGGGTGGCAATTTTCTGCTTAAGGTCTTCAAATGCCTTCTGGTGCTGTTCCAACCAAGACCATATAACATTTTTGCATGTCAGCTCTCTCAAAAGTGCTGTCAACTCACTTGACGTATAGACTTGCCTAAATAGTTAACCATACCAAAAAAAACTTTGTAGAGCTTGAACATTATCTGGTGCTGGCATCTCAAGAATAGATGTTTTTTTGGATGGATATGGTGTCAAGCCAGTGCTGGTAAATAAATGACCTATATATGTAACTTCTGGTAGTCTGAATTTATACTTCAGAGGATTAAGCTTTACGTTCATTCAGATGTTCTGTCTAGAACTTTTTCAAGGTTTCTGTCATGCTCTGCTTCACCACTGCCTCCAAGCAATAAAGCATCTACTATTATGGCACAAGGATAACCTGAGAATATTTGCTCGATTGCATGCTGAAAGACTTCACTTGCAGATTTATTCCAAATGGCAACCTGGGGAATATACATCTTCCAAATGGGGTATTGAAAGTAGTCAGTAGTGAAGATTTGCAATCAAGCATCACTTGCCAAAATGAACTTTTTGCATCAAAGACAGAAAAAGCAGTGGCATTTGGTGTTAGGTCTGCAACTTCCTCGACCATATGCATGGGATGATGCAGTCTCTTAATGTTTTGTTCAAATCTCCTGGGTCAATACATATTGTGATTTCATCTGAGCCTTTTTTGTGGACTGCTACCATGGACGACACCCATTCAGTTGGTTCTGTGACTGGGCAAAACATTAGTTATTGGAACTTTTCGTGCTGGTCTGACCACTGGACTGACCTCTTGGTCTAACTTCACAGAATATACAACAGAAAGTTTGCCCAACTTGTCATTGAAAACATCGACATACTCTGAGAAAATAGATTCAGTAAAATTGAAACTAGGATATGTGCTTATATGATGAACTTCTTTGGTAAAGGAAAGCAGATTCATTCTCAAACTGTATCTGAGACCCAATAATGACCACACAGGTCTTCGGACTCATAACATAAACAAGCTGTAACAGTTCCTAGCCAAATAACATGAAAGCACTACCAAGCCTTCAGTTTGAATTTCTTCACCTCCATAAGCAGTAAGTTTCACACTACTAGCCACATTGAGCTGTTCAACAGTTCTCACTTAGCAAATGAGTCTCCTGACATAACATTACACTTGAACAATTGTCTACTTTGAGCTCAGTGGATTTACCATTGATCTGGACAATACAAAACACTTCATTCTTTTCCAACAAATTTACTGCATCAACCTTTTCAGCAATTACTGATACACCATCTAAGTAGAAAGTAGAATTGCAGCTCTCTATATGATCAATTTACTTTTTTGAGTGACCTTTGTTCATAACTGTGTGAGGTTTACTTGATTTGCAAAACTTTTGAAAATGGTTCGATTTTTTTACAATTGTGGCATTGCTGACGAAATGCTAAGCATGTTTCTCTTTTAGACTCATGATTGGCACCAAAACTGCGACAGTTAACAATAAAGCTGGATTTAGGTTTTGCTGATGTATTGCACTGAGCATGTCCTTTTCTTAGAACTTGCTGGGAAACTACAGGGTCTCCCAGAAAAACCTGCAAGAGTTGCAGCTGTCATGTGCTTAGGCCTGTTTCTGCCAGCCACATGTTGCATGCTGTCTACATTTGCTCTAGAGCCTGCTGAAGGCATGCTCTTATTACTTGCATGCATACTTGTGTCCCTTTCTGTAACTTCATTGATTTGACAAATCTCAGTAGCTTTGCTCAGCTTAAATCATTGTCACAAAGCAAAATCTTTCTCACTGCAGCACTATTAATACCACACACAAACTTGTCCTTTATTAACTCATCTTTTAAGTCACCAAACCTACATGTTTTAGCTTTGTTTCTTAGGTCAGTAATATAAGCTGCAAAAGTTTCCCCTGGTTTTTGATCTCTTGTGTAAAACAAATGCCTCTCTAATGTAATATTTGTCTGGGCATTACACATTTCCCTGAATTCGAATTTCAAACACTCGGGGGTCTTCCCTTGATTCAGCCTGTACAATAATATGACAGTTTCCACCTTTTCCCTCATATACTACTGGTGCATACACAAATTAACGCTCTCTTTCAATGGCCTCTGACCCGGCTAGGTTTAGCTAAATCAATGCCCTGGTGCATGCATACTTGTCAGAATAAGCTGATTGTATAAAAATATTGTACTCTTGCTCAAATATTCTCCAATTTCCTGCAATATTCTGATCAAATACAAGTGGTGATGGCTTTCGAAATCCATCTGCCATATTAACACATACCAGTGAAGGCTTTTGCAGTTTATGCCAGTATTTGTAACTATCCCCATTAGCACAACAACTGAACTTTGTGAAATAAGTCTCTCGGGCTCAAGAATACTCTTGAAATTACTGTACTGTAAGAAATCACCTCTTATCAGTGTAAGAAACATTTCAAAATAATTGCACTGTGTGAATAAACTGGGCAGAAGAAGCTCAGAATAAGAAATATTTTGAAGTACTTGCATTTTGCAAATAAACTGTACACAGCACACTGACACTTTCCCAAAATGGCTGTACTTTGCTAAATAACTCTTTACAGTGCAAGAAACACTTTGTAATGGCAGCTCTTTGCAAGTAGACACACCCAGCACAAGAAACTTTTCGAAATGGCTGTAGTTTGACTGCACTTTACGAAATAGTTGCACTTTGCACAGAAATAAACTCTTCAGAATACAAGTAATAAGCACACACTGTAAGCACTTTCACACACTTTGAGATATGTTGAATAACTCTAGTTATGCCCTGAATACAATGCAAAATAGCAGTTATGCCAAAATACAGTACTTTGCCAAAACACATGCAGTCGCCTTGCTTTATTTATGCTTAATGTGCCCCTTTTGCTCTTATTATATTCGTTTTGCTTGTTTAGTCTTTTTCCATGCCCATTATGCTTTTCCTGTGCTTGCTTTACTCCAAACATGCCCGTTTTACATTAAACACGCTCATTTTGCAATTCTGAGGTAATTCCAACCCCCTTATGTGCTTTTCTGATAACTGTTTTATCAAATATCTTAATTTTAAACATTTCATTTAATAAATAAACCTTTTGTGCCTCTCACTTGTTTAATAATGTGGTATGTGCCCTTGTAATGCTCAGTTTTATCTTTCTTATAAAATAACTTGTTAGTGCAAGTTTTTATTACCTTTAGTTGGATTCTGACCCTTTTTGTGCTTGGTTCTCTTAGTTTACCTGCACTGTTAGTTGTGCATCTCGTATCTCTGAAAAGCAGTCTGAAATCCCTGTTCTGACACCATGTTGCTCGCCCAGTCAGAATAAAATAGACAAGCCTTCATAGTTTCTGTTCAAGCAGCTTTATTATGTACAAACATGTCAGGATTGAGGCTTAATAAATTTAACTAAGATAAACTTATAAACAAACTAGCTATTACACTCATACATGCTTACTCTCTGGCTGCACTATCAAAATGACACTGAAGATAGCATGTGTTTACTATTTATATGCACTTGATGACAATGAAACGCTTCTTAAAAGTACAGCACACACACATACTATATTCTACAACCATCTTCATGATTATGTAAACCTGCTGCTTAGTGCCAAGCAGCAATCTGGAATAAACAATTGAATGCATTCCACTGTATATTCTGATTTCTACAGAAATCTATGCATACATTTAACTTTATTCCATTTTTTTATTTGAAAGATTCAATGCACTATCTAAGGTATCCCACCTTGTAAACTTTGCCACTGACAATGCTGTCTAAAAAGATTACTTCACACTCACTGAAAGAAATCATCCATTTGTGTTGCTATAGTTAAGTTTACAGTCTGAAACAAAAGTTATTACAGACAACTGAAGTTATGAGAGTATGTTTGATCTTAGCTAATGAACACTTTTTTTTGAGTTCCAAGCATGACATCTCTGTACAGCCATGAAGGAATGCCAGCTACAAAAAGAACCAAACCAGAATGTTGTTAAAACCACCAATGGATGCCATACCTTTAGTGGTGGAATATGTTAGGATTTAGATTTATAAAGACAGTAGGTCATGAACAGCAACATTCGTCTTCAGGAATTGTAGTTTCAAGCCTAAACAGACAAAATCCTGAAGTTACCCAGAATGGAAATGGCTCTTATTCCACAGCATCAGCAGATAATAATATCAGGTTTGATGTTGCTCCAACTTACCAGACAAGAGCACAGTTATTTGCTTTTGCTTCTACTATACAAGGATGGACGAACATAGATGCTGGTGCGTTTTCATACACAAACCAGAAGCGCTCTACTGCTAAGAATTAAGATAACTGTTCTTTTTGCCTTACATTAATGAAGCACATTCTTCAAATAGTAATTTACTTAACACACCTAACCTTAATAGGTTTTCCAATGTGAATGGCTGGCTTGCTTATATCCCTACCTTTAACGGGTTTGGAAGGGGAAATTCTGTTCATAAAGATTAAACACTAAAGCAGCAAATAGCCCGTTTTCAGAAACTGGTGCTTAATTTTCATAAGGGTAAGAGAAACAATTTGTACTTGGATTTATGTCTACAAAATGTGATGGTCCCTAAAGGACTACAAATGTGGAAATTTCCCAATGGGATTGTATATGGTTCAGAACTATACTTTCAGTGTCTTCTAAAACAATTTATAATGTACACCCTTCCATTTTTTAACCTACATAATCATGGGGTCTCCTTGGCAAAATTTAAATTACCTTGGTTTCACATGATTTCTACAACCTTTCCTCTGCACAATGTTCATGATGTACACCAAGGTAAAAAATGACATTTCAAAGATTCGCTTTACATTTTCTATAGCCCAGTAATATGTACAACTTGTATTCCATATACCAGACCACCCTGTCAGCCATACATTTTACTTGCACTGTATCTAAATGTGTACTCTACCAGTGAAACAAGAACCGCAACAAGTACTTCATGAAGAAGGTCCCTTGTGAATTTCTGGTAAATGGCATTACTTATCTCTACCCCACCACCACCATTAATTGTAGCCTTTTCTCCTGGTGTAGAAGTACAGATTACACTACTATTAAAACATAATTATTTTCCTGGTATTTATTACACTTTTCTAAAATTAAACATTTACAAAAAACACATCTGATGCTAGATGCATAGCATCTATCTGTGAGTCTGCATTGAGTCACTATCTCAAAGTGTGCTGAAGCATCATGTAGAGCCATCGTGATATAGTTCATTCAGATTTACTTCCATTTAGAAATCCCAGTCCATTCAGAAAAGACCAGTTTATACTATTGCTGTGTTTAAAATATAATCCATGTCAATCTAACTCTGCAACAGTAATCACAATTAAAATAAGAGAAAGTCAGCTCCAGAGACAGGATGCAATAATTGTTTTCAAGCAGAAACATGCAGAAAGATGTGATCTTTTCATAACCTGCAGAGACGTTTCCTACTTAACAAGATAACAAGGCTAAACTGATGACTATTTTTACGAAACAGGCACCTGGCTTGATTGTTTTATTACTAAATTTGTTAGCCATCAGAGCCCATGGCAATTTTAAGTTTACATTTTAGATAGATGCCCTTAAAAGTGGTAATTAATGATTGCTTCAGACCTTGCCAGACTATTTGTGCTTGTATGCCCTGGAAATATCACAATTCACAGTTTTTAACAACAAATCTAATGCATATTTATGAATCATGATGATTTGCCATCTACAAAAGTGTTTATGTTGCCACCATACCACAAATCAGTACACTAATTTCTAAATATATACGGATGATTTAAACGCCCTTTGAATTTTAGGCGTAATATAATATGCAATGCGCAGCAAATAAACCCTGTCACTTTTGTTTACTTACTCTGAATGTGTTGTTATACTATACAGGCAAAACCTTTACAGAATGTGCAGTAAATGGCAACATTAGAAAATACAAAATGTATTAACTTTAAATGCAATCGTTAAGAGATTTGCTACCCTACAAACATTCAAGTTGCAAGAATGTTGCCATAATGTGCAAATATATACGTGTAGTGTGTGTGTGTATGAAGAGTTTTTCAACCTAAATGTATTATTTTTGTTGCAATCCTAATTCTTCAAGGGCACTGGTGTTGCTGCAGTATGTGATTTTGCAAGAATGTGTGTATTTCTTAAGCGACAGATGTGTATTTGTAGAGAACCATTCACTTACTCGGTTACCTAACTACAATATAGCTGTTTCGTTACAGAAGTGGGGTTGGTACTTGGTAGGCATTTGTTTCAGGCTGTATACATTTAAAATATAGCACGAGCGTGAAACATGCATAATACAGAAATGGCAACATGCGCACGTTTGTTTGGAAACATTACCCATTTATCTGAATTGTATGGAAAAATACTGCAAATAAATCAGCTTCTCCAAATCCCATAGCAAAAGCCGAGCAGACTGTGCTACAAACCTTGTAGAGTGCTATGCGGGTGGTGATGGGGGCAAGGTGCAAATGCCAGCCAGCTGCTCTAAATTTCTACACATTTATTGTTGACTTTCCACAAGGGAGGCAACGCACTTCCTCCTTACAAAGCTACGCAGAGAGTCAACTAACCATGCATGTAAAAATCCTGTCAGCATGCAGAAATGAACACTATGCATCTGTGGAGTACTACTAAATGAAATGGGACAACATTAAAATGCACCGAAGCACCTGCTGAGGTGTGGACAGGCACCCCAGGAAAGATACTTCCAATCTCTTGTCCATTATGAAAGTTTCGGACGCCTAATATTCCCTTGTCAGTTTTGGTAATACTTAGTGTTGATTGCGGGTAAACAGATTTAAAGGAACATGAAGCAGACAAGTGCAACTGCATTTTTGTTTTTATCGCTGGTCACTGGCACCCATACCTCTTAGTGTACCTCATCATGAGGAACCATACCTCTCAACATCTTAACGCAAAAAATCTGGACAAAGCCTGACATGGTGGGGGACAAAGGCCCAAAATAGGTACAGATTTTAAATATCGCTCTTATAAACTTAGAAAGTTGCTAGAATAACATGATTTGTCTTAGTATACATTTTCTGAAGGATAGAAAGTCTGAAATTCAAATGTATTATTTAGTGACTTCAATCCTCAGACCATTTTAGTCTTTTGCCAGAAAATCACAAATTTTATAAAGATAGACCAAAAATATGACACAAAAATCTGGGCATTGTGCGAAAATCTGGACAGCTGAGAGGTATGTGAGGAACGTTTCTGATTAGGAGTCGTAAATGTCCACATTTTGCATATTTGTTCCCCATTGTCAGAGGTGGTGTTAGGTGTGTAACATATTTGAGAAATGAAAGGTTGAGAGCTATGCTACACCCCACCAGTCTTTGCTCCAATCATGGAAGCCCTAACAAACACATTATAGCGGTTGGATTGTATCCCTCGAAACCCCAACAACCACCAAAAAAAAAAAAAAGAAAGAAAAAAAGAAACAACAAACTGTAAGCATCTGTATGGATTTGGGAATGTTAAGCTCCACAAATCTATTATTTCTTTAATAACTCTCACAGCCAGAGACCAACTAGCCTGTCCTTTGAGCGGTGTAAGGTAGCATATCGATTATTCTAATTCTGGCAAACCCTTGCAACTCCTGAACAGTTCTTTGATTAACATGATCCCAAGATTGGTTGCAGAGCACTAAACTAGCACTGATGTGTACGATTTGTATTGACAAGCCCGACTTTTTACACAGCCCTTACAAGCCCATCCCTTCCGGGGCTAACACACCTACACCCAGTGTTTACCAGGCACAATTAAACACAAGAGTAAGGTCCAAACAGTAGTTTTAATGTATTGCCCTTTTCACCTGATGCACACAGCTGGAACAGCGTTTCCTCCTCCTACATGCCAGCTGCTCCTCCTCTCACAAGCATCATCCCAGTAAGCAAACAGGGACTGAACAAATGGGAAACAAACACACTTACCGAAACGGCGCTCAGCGGTGGCAGTAAGATGGGGATGAAAGGCCGAAAGGACGAGGAGAATGGAGTAGTAGAGCATGTCCATCATGGCTGATCCATTGCACATCCCACCTAGCAATCCATTGTGTTGCAACGGGAGCGGGACGGAGGAATCAATGAGAAAAGGATGGTATGTTATATGAGAGTGTAACAAGCATCCGCTAGGAAACCCTCTCCAACAGGAACAGCTGCTTACACTTTAGGAATCAGCACTGAGAACAGCGACCGGGCTCAGGCTCCGCCCACCTGCCATGACATGAGAGAGCCGGCCCCCAGCCAGTGGTCGTGGTGGTGGAGAGGCGGGGGGGTGCTGCCGAATTTCCAAACTGCTTGAAAGGGGCGGGGCATTTGGCAGACCTAATGGTAAAAAATGAATAGGTCACCTGCAATTTTGATATGATATTTAATTATATTTTACGAAGAAATATACAGGTCAAGTAACACTGTGGTCTTTTTTTCTACATATATGATGATGTTCTAAACTGACAGACTACATTTGGTCTTCTTTGCCAGAAAACAAACAATTATAATCAACATCTGATTTTTTTTGTTAACGCTTTTCTTTTATCCTACTTTTTACACATCAGTCATCCTTATATATATATATATATATATATATATATATATATATATATATATATATATAAACATACATCTGTGCATTACTTGTATATAAATTATATATGTATATATGTAATTTTTTATTTATTTATTTATTTTTCCATTTGTTAACCGGGTTAGTCTGACTGGGCCCAGATAGCCCTTTTTCAGCGGAGACCCGAAGAGAAATGCTCCAGTAAAGTAATTAAAAATAATTAAAACTTAACAATTCAAGTTGTAAGATACTTAGTGCAAAAATAGAGAGAACTATACAATATGAATATATATAACACAGAAGTGCAGTATTTTGAGAATGCTGTAACAATATGTTTGAGAAATTTGGTTAGCATTAAGTCATTTACAAGGAATGTAGCAATGCCTAGAATAAAAAAAAAAATCAGAGTAACATTATGGCATAGTACCTGCAGAGAGAGTAATGTATGTAGACAGTTTAGGTAGATACCAGGCAGATATGTTAATTGAGAGAACTCCATGAAAGATAGATTTGAATTCTGAGATATTTTTCATACCTCAGGGTCAATTTAAGTAACAAGAAAGCAGCAATGCTAACATATGAAGAGCTACAATACATGCATGAGTGCAATGAGGTATGGGACATGACACACCTTTCAACATCTAAACATTAACAGTCATAATACTGGACTTTAAAACTCACAGCAAAGCATTAGAAACAGGGGCATTTTCTTATTTTTTAAAATAAAAGGTAGATTGTAGACCCCCATACAGTTAGTGATAATGAATCTTAGTTTCTTAGTAATGTGTGTACACTTAAACCGGTCCAACTTTATGAAGATAATCATAAATCTTGGAAGAATAGTGCTTATTTTGAGGACAAAATTCAGAGTATGATGCCTAAATATGGCAGTTAGCACAAAATATTAAGGCTCTGAGATGGTAAGCAGCTGCTTCTAGTAGTCAAGTGTGCAAGTGTTTGATTCCTTCCACCTCTGTTTGCCTACTGTGTGACTCAGAGCAAGTCACTTGACCAAACAGCGATCCTGTGTTACCTTTGAAAAAGGAGATTTGTATACAGTGGGCTCACCTTAAATAAATAAATAAAGTAAACAATAGCATTTGAGAGATTTGAATCATATTTGCACCATTTATATTTGTGGACATTACCATTGCAGGTATCATCTTTCTTCATTGTTTATATAACATTTTAGGATATCTCTGGCTCTTTCTGATATTATAAAGCAATAGAATTGAGTGAGTTACAAACAGGAAAATACCTATGTTTGCTGTCAGGGCTCTCTCAAGCTACTGTTGGATGCAGAGAATAAATAAGATTAAAGCAGAACACATTCATCACATGAAAATTACAGCTGCAACAACTTTAGTAGTAGACCCAACATATGCATTCAAAGCTTTCAGCATCTTAACTCACAAATTAAGTAAAAGGCCCCATATCAACTCTAGTTTTTAAACAATGCTCTTATTTACTTAAAAAATAATAGAATAAAATAATGTATATAAATATGTGTTTTTTAATAAAAAATCTGTAAAGGTAATGACTGTTATTTCATAAATATAAACTCTGATTTGCCAGTAAATCACAACATTTACAAAGACCAGGACAAAATTCTGAGCATAATAAGGGATAGCTGACAGGGATGTCTGTATTTATTGTTAGTTAAGACTGACCCCATGGATTAATAGAGAAAGAACAGCAACAGAAGTGGGCATCATTTCTCCATAGATCTAACTTCTGAAATAACAAACATTCTTAATCACCTACCATTTTCAACAATACTGAAACATGAATTATTGGTCCGCAGTGATATCTCAGTGAAACACCTTAGTAACATTTTACTACAGATTGTGTGTGGTTTGGTGAATGACAACTTTGATAGGCAGATCTGGACCACTATACAACCCCAACTGCCTTCCTATTTTAATATTGTCAGAGTTAATAAGTTCATGTAATTAAAGAATAAAGTAAAAAAGTAGACTGCACCTGCTGAATCTTAATTGCTCATAAACTGTGGGGAGTTATATGGGCAGCAGTCCCCCCTACTATGAGTGATGATAAATATTTATTGCTACATAAACTGGCATCTGGTACTACTATTGAAAAGCTCTATAATAGTTGGTCCTCTCAGTTTACTTCCCATGGACCTGCTGCCAGCAAGTTTTGAGTTGACTTAAAGATGGACTGAAGTACTCCATAAATGATATTTAACTCATTCACTCCAACGGAGCTCAGGAAGTTTGTACTGTAACTTCCAATGGGCAGAACCTAAGCCTTTTGACAGAACCTAATTATGTCTTCACATTTCAAACAAATGTTCATATTTCTGGAACCACAGGGGGTTATGAAAGAAGTGTAAATGGCAAACTCTTCAGCACAAGCTATTTTTATAGTGGTAGGATTCATTAGGTTCTAGATATTAAATCAAATTTTATGTCACAGTAGATACAGTAGCTATTACATTTGTAATATCTCAGCAACCACGCAAATTACACACATACTTTCAGCAGCATTTTATTAATATAGCCGAGATATTTCATATGAGGTTAAGGAGTTCTGTTTGTGTTACTTGGTTTTTGAGATATTTAGAAAAATGTGAAATTTATATCTATATAAATTAGTATAATAAAAACAACAGTTAATTTATCTTTACCTGCATTAGACAGAGGTCAAATATTAATGCAGTTGAGTTTGCCATTGTGTAAACTTTAAGATGAAATGTTTTAAAACCTTGTGCATAGCACGGTTTTGGAATTATTGATGCAAATATGAACAGGCAATATTTGCTGCCTATCAGTAGGAGTTAATTGCAGATGCACCTGGAGACACTTGGATGTAATGAGTTAAGTAGCTGCAATACAGTCTCACAACTTCAGCATTTCTGAATGACTCGCCAACATAGCTTTCAACCTACAATCTCCAAAACATGGAACACTTACTAACAACTTCAACTTGAAATTTGATTAAAACATCCTGAATGTGTGTCAGACTCTTCCAGTGTGAAACATAGAATAAGGTACAACTGAGAGGCAAGCAAACCAATATTGTTTTGCTATCTTTGAGCTGGCAAACTTTAGGGATTCCCTGTGAACGGCTCTATCAGAGATGCTGGGTGAGCAGATTGGATTGACTGGGGAGATAATTTTTTTGAACTATGATACAGAATCAGAATTGCCTAGACACAGTAAAGCCCTGCTGAGTCTAATTATGGTGGCTGTCAAAAAAAAAAAAAACAATTACCAGAAAATAGAAATCAAAGTCTAGACCAACTTTACTAGAAGTAGTGAATATAGTAACAGAGGTAAAACAACTGGAATTGGGATCTTTAGAAAAGGGAATGAGGTTTAAGAGGCAGGATTTGAATGAGCCATATAATGTTTAACTGACAATGACTGGATGGTTTACAAGTGATGTGTAATGTTTACAACTACAGCGGTGTCAAGGTTGTTTGTTTTTCGTTTATATAAATGTTAAGATTGCCTGTGTCATACATGATAATTTAATAAAGATGTTTATTGAAAAAAATTTTGTTTTGTTATCTTGTTAGTGAGATTTCATATATTTACTGTGCAGCTGATGTGGTGCTTCTTTGAGATATAGCCCAGCATACCTCCTAGTTGTCCATGTTTTTATAGAATGTCCAGATTTTCTTCCTTATATTTTTGGTATTTTTCTCATAATATATATATATATGGTTTCCCAGCAAATCACTGAGCATTGAAATCACTAAATAATGGCATACATTTGAGTTTCAGAACATATTCTTCAAAAATGCGTGCTAATAGAAATGTGATTCCAACAACTTTTAAGTGTATGTTGTTGTTGTTGCGTCTTTCGGCTTTTCCCAGTTAGGAGTCGCCACAGCGGAACTCTGGTCTGCTAATGATTGGTAGTTGATTTTTACATGCCGAGTTACCAGCCCTGACACACAACCTTCAACAAAGGTATGCCCATTCACGTATGTCTCAATGCAGAAGACGCTCTAGCTGAGAATCAAACCGGACAGTGTCTTACTGTGAGGCGACAATGCTACCACAGCACCACCACCGCAGGTAACAACTTTTAAGTTTATAAGAGCAATATTTAAAATCTACCCCAATCTTGGGCCTTTGTCCTCCCATTATGTTTTGGCTTTGTCCAGATTTATTGCACTAAGAGCTTAAGAGGTATGTTGCCTAGTCCTCCACAAACTTCATTTAGAAGCATCTTGGGCAGTTATGTGAATCATCATACATTAAACTATGAGTTGACAAACATACAATAAATTCCAACCCACCACCACTGCAAGCTGGGTGCACAATTTCTAACAGGGTGTGTCAAAGTTAGAATCAGCTGTTTCCTTTTATTTATTTACATACTACTGTCTACCACCCCATGCACATACAAGTTGATCGTGATGCCAGGATGTCTGTGGTAAGCACATTTCTCCCCACCTTGCCCACACATTATGATTTCCACAAATACTTAATGACCTAACAGACAATGTGGCCGCATGTGTGTTAGCAGTCCCTGTGCCTTGCTTCTTACTGTACTCAAAATGCTTGCACTCACCATATTTGGCATCTGATGAATTTTAGCATTTTTAACCCTTCTGCCACCCTGGATCTCCACAGAAAATGAGCTCAGCCCATTTGGATAAACATGTAAACAAAGCTAAATAAAATAATAAAAATAAGACGTACCATGTTCAGCAATTTATGGATAAATCATAATCGGTAAAATGCACAGCTCTTTTAACTCCAGTGGTTTGCTCAAACATTATTTCATCTCTAGTAGATTTGCTTTAAATATTATTAGAAATCAGTAAATAGTCAATGTGTTTTCAGTCAGAGCTCATACTACTAAAATCTTCATTGCCTGGTAGTGGCATCATATGACAGGCAATTCTGTTTATGTCCAGTTGGAGCTATCCCCAAAATTAACTGCCCAATTCCATCTTTCTCTTGACTGTCTCTGATATTCAGGGATAACTCCTGATTTTTTTTTCTCAAAATGTTGCTTTGTCTTTCAAAAAGGGGGTCAGTCTTAAAGAATTGCAATGCAATGCTTCACAGTTAAATATCAAAGATGTTTTAGCATGACATGGCCCAATGTTATGCAGCAAAATACCAGCTGAGGTCGTCATATAAATCAGGAAGAAGGAGGGTGATTCAAAAGAAAGAAATAGGCAAGATCATGCAGAAGAAACATGCAAAGATAACCTGAAAGTACGATAGACTGGTGCAAAAGCATATCTTTTTGGGGGCGTAAAAAAGTGCCTGTTTTCATTTTCTAAAGAAGAAAGTTGGAGGAGGATGGTAGCACGGAGCATGTGCAGGAAGGAATGAAAGGAGGAATACGGAAGGTAACAGTGTGATAGACAAGGAAAACATGCAAACAGAGAGGTTGATAAGGAGAAAAAGGAGGGCAGCAGTGCAGGGTTCTAAACAGACAAGGGGAGGACAGACGGTAATGGGGAGGACTGGCATAAAAGAGTTAATAAGGAGTGACACACCACGAAGGGGAACAACATGATGAGACATAGAATTGGGTACAGAGGTTCTGTCTGCCTGGTGAAAAAAAGAACCCACCCAGATGTCAGACACTTCTGTGGCTGACATCAAGGATAGGCTCCTGTTTTGGTAGCCCAATAGTTGAGGACAACCATTCATGCAACTCTATAAGCCATGCAAGGAAATGCTGCAGAATCTGAAATCCCTGAGTGCAGCTGCTGGCAAAATATAAATGCAACCAGCAGCCTCACCTGATGCTAAGTAATCTGGGGAGCCAACTCCTGTCTGTTTTCATATAAGAAGCCTCCACTACCTTCCTGATAGGTGGCCACAGAGTCCACTAGAGAACCCTGTCCTGGTCACCTTCAGCATGATGAGTAATTACTGCACCCTGCTGAGTTTTGACTCCTACTGATAGCCAGATCTTATGACTACTGGTAACCCAGCATCAGTCATGTCAGCTGGTGAAGTACCAGATGGCTGCCACCAATGCAAATACTGCATCATATCTGAACATGCAGAAAGACAAGACAAAATCAGAAAGAGAAAATGCAACACTTTAGTAACATGTATATGACAACGTGGATATCAACTTTACTCACTATATGTACGTATTATACATACCTTTCCATCTAGATAGCCTGTTGGATCTCGTTAGACAGTCCTATGTGTTGAATTTGATCTCTTCAGCTGCTGTAAAAGACAACAGACACTAGTCAGTACAATGTGTTTCTGCCAACACTAAGCAAGGAAAGCAACAGACAACAGCTGGAAAATGTATTGCAAAAACCTATATACATTGCTTTTTATAAAATCTTGGTTCTCTCTCTCTCCCCAACCTATACCTCTCTTTGGGATAGCAGGTTAGGATGGCATCTCTGCAGGTCACTATACCAATGCTTGCACTGCTCACCAGAGCAGTTCATACCATTAGCCTCACTCACTACCATGGCAAGCTGCTACCAGGCATCAATTTCATATAAGGATCATCATAATGGTGCAGCAAGCACTCCTCATAGTCTCTGTGAACATCCATAAGATGATTTATGGCTAATGATTGCACCAAGCAAGAGTGCTACTGCACCCAGTGCCCGAAGTAACCATGCTCCCTCAAGAGGTTAGAATGAGGTGAGAAATGGTGGCCCTGTGCATGTGGCTACAAGCTAGGAATGCCACATGATGCACATCACTGGGCAGCAAAGATACACAATGAGAAGTACCACTAGTGCAGACAGGTGGCACTACTGGCTTCTCAGTGTCTGGGTCATGGAACTAGCAGGGACCAGTACTAAACAGAGTGGGAGAGGTAATATACAGCACAAGCATGACAAGTTGTTGTCCCGTGTTTGGAGACTTTACCCTGAAAAAGAACAGAGCACAAGGGCATGACAGATCACTTTCTAGCTGTGGGGTGCCATAGTCCAGCATATGTGTGAGCTACAGGGAAAACAATACCTCTTATACATAGGACATGGCATGGCCGTGTAGAGAGACAGAGCAGAGTAACACAGGATGTGTGGCACATCACTGACCATCAACACCAAAGAAGGTGGGCAGAGTTAACATGATCTTGCTGCCACCATATGGTACAGCATGGGAATTGTCACAACATACTAGCAGAAAGGTATATGATCACCAAGTGTAGGCAGTGGGACAGTGCTGAAGCATAAGGATCTGGCAGGCTAGTCATGCACACACACTGATGCACATGTGTAAGCCATCATCACAGGCAGGAGAGAACAGCAACGGCTGGAAATGTTCACCACATGGGAGACAAACGTATTACTGTAGGTCCTATGCACATATGGCATACATATCCTTTAAAAGAGAAAGAAAGTTAAGGCTGGAACCAGGTTTGGAAGAGAGTGGTGCAGGACATCAGTTCAGTCGGTGGACTTAATAAGATGGCTTACTGAAATGTCAGCACTCATAATGCCAAGTGTTAGCAGACCAAAAAAAAAAAATATAGAAAATCCAGCTGAAGAGCAAATCTGCAAACTTTGATGTGGGAAAAAGCCCTCCACACTCCCAAACTTATATATACCAAATCAGAGATCACTAAACCTTAGAAAAAAGGGAATATTCTATGAAATGGCCATCTTGGACTTGGTATATGTAACTCCATTTTTTTCAGCTATTCAGTCTACGTGTTTTGGGATGCAACATTTCAAGTGGTTACCAGTAAGACACTAGCACATGCACATCACTGGGTCACCAGTACAATACAGCATGTAAAGACAAAGGCAAAGAACATCACCAGGGACAGGTTCATTACAGTATGTGGGCCACCACCAAAGAAGTAGGTCACAGAAGTAGAAGAGTTCTTAGTACCCCCTGTCTAGGAGGTGGTACCTGGTGTGGTGATGACAATTTAAGTTTCTGTAAGGCAAGCACCAGCTTAGTTCTCACATGTTCCTTTCCAGTAATACATTGACCCACAAATGTGAAGGAGTATTCAGCAGAACAAATATGGATATCTGCTCTCTATGTACATCAGAGCTACAACTGTAACAACCTGCAACACTACATATGTATATGCCAATATTCTATTTATATGAGTGGCTTGTAGAACTACATGTGTCACACAATGCAAGGAGTGATGCATGTGTTCTAGCACTGCCACCAGTATGTTATCCTTGTTTTCA
The DNA here is from genome assembly GCF_019279795.1 of Protopterus annectens. Taxonomy (NCBI): domain Eukaryota; kingdom Metazoa; phylum Chordata; order Ceratodontiformes; family Protopteridae; genus Protopterus; species Protopterus annectens. The sequence continues at coordinate 68,055,403 of NC_056729.1, forward strand.
CAGGTTCCACTGATCGATGGTCCAGCACAATAGGTCAGCACATCCCTGAAATATGTGGCTCAGCCATGGCTGAGGATGATGATGATGATGACACCCTGCACATGTCATAGTCTGAAGACAGAATGGCGCTGTTAGCAGTACTAGCACTGGAAGGTATGTGCATATCCTCCACATATGAGGTGATAGCAGATGAGCAGGTTGTCCAGCATCACCTGATTTTATCCTGGCCATCCTGTCCATGTTAGCCCTACACAGGATACACAGGAGCCAACACCACAGACAGCACCTATGAGCTGAACTGCCTCCAATGTGCACACTCCAACCACAAGACAGAGGAAATTAATACAAGACAGAGGAAAATAGGTGGCTTCAGCACTATGACTACTGGTCTTTCCCTGACCCGGGTACCACACTTGTGTGTAGGGTAGGGATCTAGGCTCAGACAACTACTATGCACACCATGATAGAAATGGTGAGTGTGTACAATACAGCCTGCATGAGGCTGTGCAACCACCGCAAGGAGTGCAGGACAACAGGGACATGGCATATAGGGACCTGAAGCACAAATGTCTGCGGAGGGCAGTCATGGCTCAATTGGCATCTATTGGTGCATCCTTGAGAAAACTGGTAAATTCTGACCCCCAGTGGTCATGGAATGTTCCAGATATGTGGTGAAGAGTCACAAGCTTGGCTTTCACAGGTGGCAGATACTTTGCAGAGACAACGTCACTGTCAACCTTGACCATGGCTACTTCTACCCCTAAGCATACCTAAAACAATGAGTAAAAAGGTGACACCAAAAAAACAATTGACTAAAAAACAAAAAGAAAAATCTAGCAAAGCTTGACTTTCCACTGTGTGACTCCCTAAACCTTTTGTATTAGAGGTTTAAGGAATCACACAGTGGAAACCTCTAAGCATACCTCTCAACTTTTTTGCTCAAGAATTCTCGACAAAGTCAATAACACTGTGGTGACAAAGGCTTAAAATCTAGGACAATGTTTAACTATTACTTTAATTCACTTGAAGTTAATATTAGAACAGAATTTGCATCAGCATGCATTTTCTGAACAGTAACAAAGATGATGCTCTAATGTCTGATATTATTGACTGACTGACTGTAATCCTCAGTGATTTACCAGAAAATCAAACAATATATAGGTGGAAGGGGAGACATAAAAGGCAAAATCAGGAATATTGTGCAAAATCAAGGACAGTTGACAGATATGACCCTAGGTGTGGTCAAGCTCATGGATGTGTATGATACTCATTTGGCTCCACCACAGGGAAGCACTGCTAGGCCAGCTGCTCTGGATCCTGCAGTTTCACAGCAACCCTATCTCTCCTGTTGACTTACTGTGTGCAACATCAAACTATGGCTTCCTCTGAGTCATGGATGCTGTTATTCTATTGCCTCCCCACATAGGGAGATGACCCACCATAAGGGTAGCATTAAAACTGACCCATGTAATTACAGACCTATCAGCCTTGTAAGTCCCATCTACAAAGCCATGGAACATATTACAGCTGACCTCATAAACTGAGATATCAAGGATCTTCTTAGACTTAAACCCCAACAACATGGTTTTGTGAAGAGAAGAGCCTGTCTATTTAATCTGGAAAATTTCTTCAGAAGGGTTACAGAGGCTATGGATGGTGGCCATGCAGTGCCTATGGTGTGTTTTGGCCTGGCCAAGGCCTTTGGTACCATTCCCCACTGGAATCCCCACTTGGCATCATACAAAAGAAAAATGCTTTAAAATCAGCAATATCTGGTAGGATGAATAGCAAAATGGCTGAAAAGCAAAACCGACACAGTGTGAGCTGCAGTTGTCCCTTCAGAAAGTATGAAAGTGAACAGTGGTGTCCCTCAGGACTCACTGCTAGGACCTCTCCTTTTTGGTATTTCATTCTCAGATCTTCAAGCAGACAGCCAAGGCCTCTAGCTAACAAACTTTGCAAGCAACAGTAAATTTGGGGCTAAGTCATCACATGACCAAGAATGAACTCTTTCTAGTAAACTCTTGGTGTACCAGAAATGGGCTCAAACTAAATGGTAAAAAGTGTAGTATCATCATTCTTGGTAGACAACATCTCTTCTCATCATAGTGTCTAGACAACACACTTCTACAAAATGAAAAAGTAGTTAGGGACCAGGGACTTGGGTTGACAGCTCCTTCTCTTTTGACCATCATTTAACAAAAAGATGGTTGTCAAAAAATCATTTTTTTTTAGTCCAGCCAGTTGCCAAAGGAATCTCGTGATGATCTAAAGTGGTAATCACTCCTTTATACTCAACGTTAATCAGGCTAATTTTCAAATACAATACCTCTTTTGGGATGCATCTCACTAAATATATCAAAGAATTAGAAAGATCCCAAAGGTTTTTAACCAAAACAATCACAAGCCTGACGTCCTTGAGCTACCATCAGTGAGCTACTATCCTTTATTGAGTATCTTATAGTCTTTTGAGGGGAGATCTCTGTCTAGCTTACCACCCAATTAGAGACCAGATTGTCTTGGATCTTCTGTTTCTTCACAACTCCAATATCTCCCCCAATACTAGAACCAGAGTAGCCGAAATCTTCACCAGAAGATAAATAAAACATGATGAAGGGACAGGTATATAACCCACCCCCTTCCAAACCCCTGCAATAACCGTTCCCTGCATGTTAAGTATTAAGACTCACTTCCTTTAAACAAAAACTAGATGGTTGAATGGGTATCCACAATTTTACTGCAGGATGAACCAGTATGGCAGTCCTGGAAAAAAGAGCTGCTGCTGCCTGAGGATGGGTTTTGGCAAGGCGAGAATGGTCAAGAGAGTCACTGGCTTTGGGCTATCTATGATTATACAATGACTGTCAATTAACATTCAAAAACCTGCATGCTGATTGGTCAGCCTAACCAGTGTGTCCATTGTAAAATCAAGTATATAATAACCATGGACAGCAAAACAAACCAAAATAGGTACAAACCAGCAGAAGAATGACCAAGATGCTCCAAAAACACAGGTTTATTCAATGATTACAGTTGAGTGCTTTCATCTGTTGGTGAACCAGATGCCACTGTCTTTCCAGGTTTAAACAAATGTACTAGTCTATTAAGTATATTAAAAATGAAAAAACATGGTTGTTTTTTATAGTTTTTTATAGTTATGTCAATTGTTGCATGTGTTTATTTATTCATATACATATATTTATACTATGTGTTTCAAACAGCATTATTATCACTATTGTTATATTTTAAAATTAGGGGATGTGTTTTTAAATGTAATGTTGAAAATAAAATTGAGTAATTGATTAATTAGGAAGGGTATATAAGGGAAGTGTTAACATAAGGGAGTTGTTCTGATGAAGTCTGGTTCACCAACAGATGAAAGCACTCAACTGTAATCATTGAATAAACCTGTGTTTTTGGAGCATCTTGGTCATTCTTCTGCTGGTTTGTACCTATTTTGGTTTGTTTTGCTGTCCATGGTTATTATGTCTAAAGAAGCCACTAGTGGAGGTGGACCTGGTGGTGTAGTCCAGAACACGGTTACAACTACAAATGGGGACATTATGGATCGTTTGCATCATGTGAGTTCACAACTTAATGTTATTTCTGCTCAATTACAAAATAATTCATGTCCCCAGTCACAGGGATATGGCACTTTGGAGTTGACTTTAACCCAACCTACTCCAGCAATGGAAGGCACTTCCCTTGGACTTACTGGCAATTTGCATCAAAGAACTTGGAAAACAAATGTTTTTAGCTTTAATGTTGAAGGTGGGGCAGTCAAGAAATCAGCAACAACTGCTCCCACCTTATCTGAGCAAGTAGAATTGTTTGAGGATTCTTTAATGCCGTACAAAAGCTTCAGCTTGAGAATAAGTATCATGAAAGTAATATTGAACTGAAACAAGTCCCTAAAGAACTTAGAATGTGTTGTCTACCAAATTCTGCAATTAACAATCAAGAGGTTTTAAAAGACCTGCAGTATCTGTTTAACTCTACAGGTTTGGATGTCCTTAGGTTAATGGTTAAATATAACAATATCAAGATTGATGAGTTAGCAGTGACTTTGGAGGAGCACATTCAATGCATTACTAACGACCTATTGTTTCCGCAGTTAAAAACTTCCTTTGATAGAGCTTTTAATCAGGTCAAAAATGCTTGTACTAACATTTTTACTCGTAAATGTAATAAACTGCAGAGAAATTTAGAGGATTACAGCAAAGGGAGGGCGTACCCAAAGTTGACCGGTGTTTCAGATAACCAGAGACATTCCACCAGTCAAAATCAGAGTGGTTCAGAAGCCATAGTGACGTACGAGGTGAGGTTACATCAGCAGTCTTCACCGGTAGTACCAGAAGTTTGGCATTCACAAAGGCTGCAAAACAAGGTGCAGCAGGAGTATTATTCCTCTCAATGTCCCAGGAACAGTGGATATCAAGACACGAGTTATGGGGACAGATATCAGGCCCAGGGAGCACGTCCAAAGAGATGGAACGGTGGTTTCAACAACTGCTGAGCATATTATGAACTTCTTTCTCAGGTAACTGTGTTTATTTTACTCAAAAAAATGGTGTTTCTAATGAGCCAAACTTTTCAGCGTTTGAGGGGGAAGCGGACAATGTATTAGGATTACATAGTGACTTGGGGAGTGGGCTTGATTTTAACTGTGACATTTCAATGTATTCTATACCTGGAGATGAAGGTACATTTTTTTACAAATGGACTCAAATTTAATTCTGAACAAAATGCTGTAATTGAAAACCTGGAAAATATAGAGGATTCTGAAAATACTGTTGTTACAGTACATTCAGTACTGGGTGAAGGAAGTCTGGCAGCTGCCAGCAATTGTAATGAAGTAAATTCCTTGAATATTGGACACTTATCTGATTTTATTGATGTTGATTTATTGGATATGTTTGTCAATGAACATAGCAATTTAGAAAATAGTAATGGTGAGTTGAACAACACGCATCCTGACATTGTACTGAATGCAGGGGGGATTTTAAAGTTTTTAACTTTTCCAGCAAAATGATTGGGTCTGCACATGTAAATGTTTTGTCAAAAGGTTTCACTTTCATGCCATCAAGAAGAGGTAATGTGGTAGATGTTCTAATTGATTTTAAACTGTTTTTGCGCAAATTGAATTTAGGTTTATACTTTAACAATCAAGTAGACATGGAAAGGAATGAAGGTGCGGCCATTAGAAGGCCTAGTGTTTTTAACCCCCTCTACACAACAAATTAATCATTTTCGATAAAGTTTGTGAATTGGATTTGAGAGAGCATCTAAGAATATCTAGCAGTCAAAAGAAGGGTTTTGATAATCTTACTCCAGATGAACAGAGATTATTGGAGGATATTTTGAGCGATAAAAATTTGTGGGTTATGAAGCACAACAAAGGCAAAGGAATGGCAATGAGGGATATGGTAGATTACGTATGTGCAATGAATGATATTCTAACCAATGGTACTTATGAAGAATTTTCTAAGAATTAAATTAATATTGCTCACCACAAAATCGATATGTTGTTGGTTGACATGTTATATCAGGGCAATATTACATTAGATGAATGTAATTACATGAAAAATGAATATCCAGTCATTGGTAGTATATTTGGCATATCAAAGATCCATAAGTCATTGGTAAATCGACCTTTTAGACCCATTGTTGATTTCAAGACATCAAAAACATTTTTTATGTCTAGATTTTTGGATGAGCAGTTTAAAAAGGTGTTACAAACATTTGATTATATATGTAGAGATTCTTGACATTTTTTATGTAATCTTAATAATACTGATTTGACAGGGGATTTTTACTTTTTAACTATGGATGTGTGTAATTTGTTCAGTGTTATGCCACATGAGACAGGCCTGGAATGGTTAGAAAGATAACTAGTACTTTTTAACATTTTTTAAGGACATGAGGTGAACATACAAGTTTCTTTAATGGAGGCTGTATTACACAATAACTTCATTTATTTTGAAAGCCAGTTCTTTAGGCAAAAAGTAGGTGTGGCTATGGGGGTGGCATGTGCCCCCACCTTTGCCAATTTGGTAATGTCCTTTTGGGAATCTAACATGGTCTTTAACAGTGATTATGATCAACATATTACAAAGTATATAAGATTTTTGGATGTTATCTTTTTTATTTGATGGGGAAATTCATCCTTATTAGACAATTTGTTTCATTATATAAATGATTCAGTTGGATTTTTAAAGTTCACTTACCAATATAGTGCTGAGGTCATCCAATAACTGGATGTTGAGATTTTAGTCGATAAAGACCTGAACAGGTTGGTTTCAAAAAATTTTAGAAAGCCCACCTTTTCTAACTCGTATCTTGATTATTCTAGTTGCCACCCACCACACCAAAAGAGAGCCATAGTAAAAGGCCAAATGGTGAGGGCAGCAAGAATGACCACAAGAGACCAGGACTTTTACCAAGAAATTGAATTCATAGAGTGCATGTTTTTAAGTAGGGGTTACCCTAAACCCTTACTGACCAACAGTAGAGATGAAATAGTTGGAAAAAGGAATAATAACATTTATTTACCTATGTTAAGAAGGATAGAAATTGGGATGTGTAGCACCGGTGAGCACAACAAATGATGTATCTACTAGGAACATCAATGGTAGATTTTCTTTTGTTTGTACATATAACAGGGATACCACTGGTGTATGTGCAATTATAAAGAAAAACTGGGCTCTACTGACCTCTGATCAGGACTTGTTAAGTAGGTTTGGGAATACACCAGCCTTTACCATTAAAAGAGACCTCAACTTTAAAAACCTTCTGGAAAGGAATTGTATACCTTTGAAGGATATGTATTCGAAGCAGAGAAGAGGTAATTTTAAATGTGGGAGGTGTAACCAATACACATATGTACTTGAAACCAGCCATTTCTTTGTATTGAATGGTTTTAAAATACACATTCACTCACATTACAACTGTTGTTCTAAAAATGTAGTATATATAGCTAAGTGTTTGGATTTTCCTGTTTTTTATGTGGGCAAAACTGCTAGGGCATTCAAAACCAGAATATATGAACACATTTTTGACATAGCTAAAGGGGTGAAAAGTAACGTGTTGAGTAGACACATAGAGAAATATGGTGGCCACAAGTTTCGATTTTTTGTTATTCAACAAACAATTAATGATGTACAAGGTAGGGTTATACCTGAACAGTTAGAGGCATGTGAATTACGTTGGCAGTTGAGGTTGAATGCCACTGTTTTTCCAGGTTTAAACGAATGTATCAGTCTACTGAGTATATTAAAAATGAAAAAACATTGTTGTTTTTTATAGTTTTTTATAGTTATTTCAATTGTTGCATATGTTTATTTATTCATATACATATATTTATACTATGTGTTTTAAACAGCATTATTATCACTATTGTTATATTTTTAAAATTAAGTGATGTGTTTTTAAACGTAATGTTGAAAATAAAATTGAGTAATTGATTAATTAGGAAGGGTATAAAAAGGAAGTGTTAACATAAGGGAGTTGTTCTGATGAAGTCTGGTTCATGCAACAGATGAAAGCACTCAACTGTAACCATTGAATATACCTGTATTTTTGTAGCATCTTGGTCATTCTTCTGTTGGTTTGTACCAAAATCAAGTATATACCAATAGAAAAATGTCTGTTCACCCAGACTTTCTTCTATTAATATATGCTACTGAGCTTTCCAGTAGCATTTGATTAAAAAAAATAAATAAAATACACATTGAAATCCAAACAGGTATGATAAAGACAAGAGAAAAAAAAATACAAGGAAAATCAGGTATGTTATCCAAAACTGAAGAAACATACCTCATTATCTTTGTGTTTTCTCTGCCCTGTCTCTCTCATACATCTGAACTATCCAGATTTCATTTTTTTTAATTAAAAAAATGGAGCTCTTCCTTCCTCCATTGCTTCCTTTCCAAAGCACTGATGTACTATGTAAGCATGGAAATGTAAGTCCCATACACATGAGCAGTACATCAAGAAAACCTTACGATACTGGCGAGAAAGCAGAAGAGCACCACAGTGCCATTATCTCTCTCTCTCTCTTTCCCATTTATGCACCATGTGGTATACTGGGCAATGAGCACCATGCAGCGCTCATTGTTTCTGTAACAGTTATGGGTTTTACAGACTCAGGTTGCTAATCCAAGACCCAACACTCCTCGGAGGGTGCACCACACCCATCCGCACACACCTAGGTAAACTTTAAAGTGTCCAATCCACCTACTTAATGTCTTTGGAATATGGGAGGAAACTGGAGCACCAGAGAAAACCCACACAAATGCAGGGAGGGCATGCATACTCTGCACAGAGGGCATCACAGCAAAGAATCGAACCAGAGAACTTTTTACTGTGAGGCAACAACTCTAACTGCTGGACCACTGAGTCACCCATGGCACCATTATACAAAAACATTATTTAAGAAAAGTAAGTAATTTTTTTCTTAAATAATGTCATTCTATAATAGCAATAACCCATGGCTGGGTGTAAGTAATGCTGGATTTACCCACAGTTGGCTTCAACACCAACCGTGGGTAAATCCAGCATAATCCACACCCAGCCATGGGTTATTGCTATAATCTATGATTCTATGAATCCGAAGTGCAGTGTATCATCAGATATTTCTAAGCAGTGGAAGCATACCTTCAGGTCTCCAAATATAATGTGCAATGGCATTTCATGTTTGGAATCATGCAGTGTTATACACCATCTCTGCTGTTGTCTGGAGGCTTTGGATGGGGGGGGGGTCACTAGCCACGGTTACAGGCCATGTCCTGCATCACCTCAAATACATAAGAGTGGACACTAATATGGATGGCCTCCTGTCTACATTAATGAAAACAGCATATCTAGAGCTCTGTAGCTGGCGATGTGTACATCTACTAAATAGGTGACCCAGTGGATGGTCACCCTCACATGAAATGTAGGTAAAGGTTGCATGTGTGCTTTATGTGAGACTCATGGACACTGCCTGAATGGTGTACAGGTACATTGTATATAATACCCTGTGCATTGCTGACCACCTGTTAGTTGATGGAGTGGAAGCCTATTTGGTTGATATTCTAGATGCCATGTGAAACAAATGTAGCCTTAACGGCAATGTGGATATAATGAATGGCCCTCTAGGACCCCAGAGAAATGGACTATGTTGTAAAATGCCTGCCTAGTGTTACCTCTCTCCTCTGCTGTCCATGGAAACCACATATACTTCTCCATATTCTGCAGCATCATGCAAAGAATCTGGTATAGGATTAGTGAGGTCAGTGTCTGCAAAATGCTTCACAAGTTTCTTGTCAGATGCTGAAAGGTCCCAGTAGCAAGAATGGCTGATGCTACATAAAACTTCACGTCCACTTGGAAATGCAGTCCATGCACCCTACTTGATTCAATGTATGAGAGGCTTAAGTGTACTAACTACTGTTTGGTGTCTCTGTCCACCCTGTAATGATCACCATTGCCCTGGTTGTGGAGATAATGGTATGTAACTCACTGGGAGACCCATCTAAGAGGTAAAGAGATAACATCAAAGAGAGTGAATTTGAAAGTGGTCACTATCAAATGTTTCTCATCTAATACTGATGTTAGTCCTAGCATCGTAACATGAGTGAAGCTCCTGTTCCCTGTAAAAACATGAGTTCAAAATATATGAGCACTGTGGGTCTTGCCAAAAAATATATACATTCCTAAATTGCTCTGCCAAGTTTGATGCCATCATTTCCGTGCAAAATGATTCTCATTAGCATGACAGTACTCATTTACATTCCATTATGCAATCATTTGCATACTCCCTGCGTGTTGCACCTCATGGTGTTATTTTGCAGAAAATTGTGTATTAATTGTTTCTAAAAATCCCATCAGATTTAAATTTTTGTGACAAAACAGTGAAAATCCCAACTGCTAAATGATGCTAAACATTATAGTTACATATTTTCTATCCTTAAGGAAAACAATGGCATATTAAAACAAATCATTGTTTTCTGCAACTTTTTAATTCACTGGTACTTGTTTGAAAAGTGTCTCTGATTTAAATATTTTTCATCTCTCATCAGTTTCATTTTTTTCCCCTGATCCTTAAGGTGAGAGCTATACCCACCCCCTTACATTGGTGTGAACACCATAATCAGTAACAGGCTAAAAGCAGGGCAACTGCACTTGTTTTTCAGTAATTCTCTTGATGAAACATAAAAAAAGAAGGAAATGTCATGGCTTGATATAGCTAACTGTAAGCATGCCACATACACAAAGCATGGCATAAAATAAGGCAAAGAAAGAGGACAGCAGAATACTGGGACCCTCTCACCAAGATTGTGCAGTGTTCTGTTATTCCTACTAATGTCTTACTTCATAGTTCTGTCTTGTTTTTAGTTTTCTCCATTTGATGTTCACATTATTACAATGGAGTACAAGCAAGCTTCCAAGTAGTCGGCTTATCCAGCTAATAGAAAAAAAAGTCATATGACTTCAACAGTATTAATGGATAGATGAGTTGTCTAAGATAGTGGAAGTCAGGCTGAAGGAGAAAAATTCATAACCAAAAGATGGAAACAATATGAAGCAGAAGTAAAATGATCACGTTATGTTTAAAGAATGGTATGCCAAGGCAGGTATTAGCAACCACTGTAGCAGCAAAAAAGGAAGACTGTTACAACTGAACCACGGCGTTGATTCCTGCTGCTAAACGCCAGATGCATAAACAATGATACTCCAAACTGCAAATATGATCCACTGACTGACTTAGTTTGAAACCATTTATTAAACACAAATGATTTCAGTAGGCTTCTTCAGAATAAAAACATTTACTACACAATCCTTAAATAATTAAAATTGTTCTGTGTTCCTTAAAGCTATATACACATGTGATATACTGGTATTTGCTCTCATACTAAATACAGTCAAACTAAATTCTACATATAAAATCTTACAATATATGCTGAAACTTGGTAATGAATTAAATATATAGGTGAATAAATCTTAGATTCCTGTTAAATCATTAACAGAATTCTATAACCAGTTGATATTTGCATCTATTGATGTGGTAGACTTATTCATGTGTATTCAGTATTTACAAGCACAGCAATCTTACTAGAGAGAAAATTCATTTGGTATTTGATTTGATGTCTATAGTGTTGGACAATAACTTTATATACTATGAAGGTGAAATATTTAAACAAATTAGCATGTGCCCCATCTATGCTAATATGGTTATGCTGGACTGGGAGGAAGAGGTGGTGTAAATACATGACTCATCAAATACTACCCTGGATGATATATATATTTTATGAGTTTAAGAAATTTCTTGCCTTTATCAACAAGAGTAGTAATTATAATGACTATGGTGTACCTTATTTGGACACCCTTGTCACTAAAACAGGAGAGTCATTCCACTCCAGCATATACAGAAAAGAGACTTTCACGAATTCTTATCTGGATTTTGATAGTTATCACCCAGATAGAACTAAAATTAACATCTTTAAGGGCCAGTGTATTAGGGCATTAAGAATGACTACTACTGTAGAGGCTGTAAAGAAAGAAATTGAATATATTATATCCCTATTTGTGGACAGAGGATACAATATTAATATGATGAAGAAAATTTGTGCAGATTTGTTGGACAGATGGGGTACTAACTTGTTCCCATTATTGGGTTATCAACACAAAGATATAGACCCTGGAAAGGTAAAAAAAGCAACCAACAACACTAACTATGGGAGAGCTTGTATAATAGAGTACAACACATATCACAACAAAGTAAAAAACATTCTGTACAAACATTGGTACACTATGTTGACAGACCAGGAGATGGAAGTCATTCTAGGAACAAAACCAATTTTTGTGTATAAAATTAATTTAAAGTACATATTGGAAAGACACAACACTGACAGGAACAGGTACAGAGGGGATACACAACATACTAGTAGATGTGGATGTTGTAGACAGTGTTCAATGATCTTGGAAGAGCCATTCATTAGGTTAGCAAATTACAATAGGAGCAAAATCTTTGGAACTGCAACAGCAGTTTAAAAAGAATATATGCACACAACTATAGTATAAGAAAAGTGATGACAAAATGCTCTGGCTAGGCACATTATAAACAAGGGAATAGAGCATTCATTTAAATTTGCTATAGTGGAGTCAGTGACACTGGATCCAAAGGTGCAACTTAAAAACACATTATCATTTAGAGAAACTATTTTGGCAGATTTTAACAGATGCCACGACTCCACCAGGTTTGAATGATAGCATATCTACTAAAAGTATTATAGAATTCTGTTAATGATTTAACAGGAATCTAAGATTTATTCACCTATATATTTAATTCATTACCAAGTTTCAGCATATATTGTAAGATTTTATATGTAGAATTTAGTTTGACTGTATTTAGTATGAGAGCAAATACCAGTATATCACATGTGTATATAGCTTTAAGGAACACAGTTTTTAATTTTAACAATTTTAATTATTTAAGGATTGTGTAGTAAATGTTTTTATTCTGAAGAAGCCTACTGGCTAAATCATTTGTGTTTAATAAATGGTTTCAAACTAAGTCAGTCTTTTCGTATAGTGGATCATATTTGCAGTTTGGAGTATCATTGTTTATGCATCTGGCGTAAAGGCAGGTATTAGAGCATGAGCTAATAGCCAGTACCCTGACTGTGATGCCTGGTAAAAGCATGATTAGTAATCAAGTGCCATTAGCTCCGACCTCCAGCAGTATTGGCCTAATTACTATACATCAATGTGCCAAATGTAGAACACCATTCATCCGACCAGATTATTTTGTTGGCATGCTCATAATACAAGATATCACAATAGGGTCATAGGTTGTTATTAGGCTAATGACCACTAGGGCCCTTAAAAGCCTAGCTGTGCACCCCAAACCATCATGGGTATCTATACGAGAAGGCATGCTAGTAGTATGGTAACTAAGGATTTATAGGGAGAGTGGTGTTAGTTAGGTAATACTTTTCTTATTGATGGTATCTGTTCATAAGGGACATGGGGGCAAGACTGGGGGTACATATAACATTTCCCATCCAGTTTTGAAGGTTTCATTTGAATAGGGGCAGGGATGAACAATTTTGTATAGTTCATATATACAGAGAGGGAGATTTGAACCCTTGTCAGTGGATATTATGACAACTAAGGGCCAAACATATAACCAATGTGCTTTTCAGTCTGGTGTTATATGATGCCTGCTGCTCTACATCAGCATGTGTTATTTATCTGATTTTATACAAGAGCTTTAATTTATTAGTGGACGTTTAACAAAATTAATTTCTAGTTTTCTAAGACTTTTTATAAGTCCTAAGCTTTATTCATTGTTATACTCTTGTTGAAGGATACAACAAGGTCCTGCTAGCATGAGGGCACTCACTTGAAGTTCATGTTCTTAAGCAATCCACCTAATACTGGCAAATATTTTCTGAAGACAGGGTCTCAGATATTACACTTTTAACAGAAGGAAGTGTTTTGAGTCTTTTGAAGACAATAACTCACACGTCATACAAATAATGTACTAGTCTGCATCTCTAGAGGATGTTGGAAAATTTCTTAGATGAGATTAAATGATATCTGACTGAGGATGTACTGCATAAGAGGATGACTGATGCAAAGGCTAGGCTGCTTCACTTAATAAACATTCCAGAACTCATTTAAAGCAATTGTTTTCTTTTTTTTTCCTAAATATTTTTATTAAGTTTTATAAATGAATAACAAAAAGTACCATAAGAATGTATATAGAAATTGCATAGATACATAAGAAAACATATAGAACAAAAATAAAACACATCAACTATTTACAAGGTGTCTACATATGTACAAAGGATAACAAATTCAAATATTTGATAAAATTGTATTTCATTACTGATTATTTAATGTCTGCTTATTTAACAGATGCTTGAGTTTCATTCACGAATTTAAAGAATGCAAAGCAATTATTTTCATAAAACAGAAAGATTCAAACTCAAAAACAGAACAGCATTCTAAGAACAAGAAAGTCAATTAAGTTGACAGTGGAATGACTAGTCACTGTTTATTTCATAGATACACTGATTTCTAAAGTTTTGGACCAGTCCTTTTTAGGAGCAGTTTATAACCTGTCAAGAGCATGTTTCTCATGTAACCCACCTCCTACAGATTAGATGCCCAAAGCACTAATCTGTCATTTCTTGAATTAAATAGTACTGCAGTACAATATCTGCAAAATGTGTTCATTTAAGGACATGGCCGCTGGGAAAGGCACTGGGTCTCTGTCAACACTGTAATAGTCCACAACAACCTGGTTGTGGAGGTAATGGTATGGCAACACCAATATAACACTTGGGTAGCATTTTTTTAATCCACATAAAAAGTTATTAGAACATCAACATGCATTTTACAAACATTAAGTAGTATTAAACTCTAATGTCTGACATTACAAACTGACTATACACCTTGGTTATTTCCCAAAAAAACTAAAATTTCAGGAGAGACAGGGCGAAAATAGGAGGCAAAATCAGACGCCTTAAAATCAATAGTACAACAGGTTTGCAATGAAGACACATTTTCTGAACTAGGAAGTTCTAATGTCTGACATGTACTAACTGCAATTTTCAGTTGTTTACATTTTATGAGGGACAGTGCAAAATGAAGGTCATGCGCAGCTAGAGAAATGTTTATATTAGCGTTTCATGTGAAGGACAGCTTATTATCGTTATTGATCGTTACTGATTTTTTAAAAACTTGTTTGCTGTTTTTCTTTTTCTAACATAACTTTTTATAAAATACTGTTTGTGATAATGTTTAGCTTGTTACAGCAACAGTGAGCAGCTGTCAAGGTGTGGTAAATCCGCTAATACGGTAACATTCTAAGCAGTACGCAAACACACTACCGCAGTTCTGGTGTTGCCCACTATTGCCAACATGCCTTACTAGAATTAAATCTAGTAAGAGCAGTCTGGCATAATTTGACTTACAACATCCTGCAGGAGAGAATCTTTCTGAATGTGCCCATACTGCCTTCCAAATGCAACTTTCTAACTTATTTATATCTGGCTCAGTGAGATAAATAATTGTTCGAGAAGCTTATGTATGCCACACCATTTGTATGGTAGGTTTAAAGGCGACCCAGTTTTGTTTTTTTGGGGACTTTTTTAATTGCATAACACATTCAGGTGTTGTGAACTCAGTAAATTTAATTTTGTTATCTGCGTGAGTATGGTGTGTTTGTGGCCTTATTTGTTTTCTACTCTATATGTAGTTGACTGCCCAGTCTGCTGCTCACAACCTAATGACATCAGAGTATAAACTTTGATTTTCCACACTGCAGTAGTTTGTTCTGAATATGTTAAACGACAGTAATGTTTAAAGCCCTCATTAGGTTAGATAACTGAAGTACACTCACTCGTAGATGGGTTTGAAATTTAGAAATAAAGTGAATCCTTTTCATCCTATTCCTTCCTAGAGTAATTCGCTAAACACTTACATTCAGAAAGATGAGTGATTAGTATCATAAAAATGTATATTGGTTTCATGAGGTTTAAATTACCACCAGCCATTAAACAAGTTGTTCAAATAAAATGCCTGCTTTCAGTCATTCTTTAATTTTTTTACATTTTGGTACTTCTTGAGGATTTATCAGCTGAAGGTTCTATTTTTTTTTCAGTTTTTCAGAAGCCAGCTAAACTATGAGTTGTCATGACACTGCCGATGAGGAAGTCAGGTATCAATAGTCTGTTTAATGGCATAGCCTGAGCTATTTCCTATGTAAAGACCCAGGAAACTCAATTACGTTTTGCAATTTTAGTTTGTTGGATACAGAAGTAAATCAACAAGTAGTTAGCAGCTCAGATCTGAAGTATTGTACTGAGTCTTGGCATGGGCTGGGGATATCATGGTCTGTTCACTGCTCTATTACTTTTACAAGGTGGACCTACATTTATCTTCTAGACACAACAGTGTGAAAATAGTAAATCCACATGTTAGATGCACTGCTTTCAAAGCAGGCCTTTTCCAGTCAGTGGATAATATAGTTTAAGCTGTGGCAGGTTTAAAGAAGCATTGCTTCCTTTAAAGGAAGAGCTGTACAGTTATGCATCTGGCTATAATGGGCATAAGGCCTAAAGTGAAAAGATGAACTTTTTTCCCAAACCCATTCTAAATGTGAGCCACAGAACATAGACGCAAGAATCAACCCATGGCTCACTGTATAAAAATGAGGCTCATGCAATATTCACACAGCCTTCCTAAATCTCTCTACATAACCACAACTAAACTAGACCAATGAGCATCTAGTATCCAGTTTAGAGCACCAGCGTTAGCAGTGTATGTCAATTCAATAATGAATGCAACTTCATGGGTAGTTGCAAGTTCCCCTTTGGAAACAGCAATTACATTGTGTGCATAGATCTGTGGAAATAACATTTCAATACTGTTCACACCTCCATGCAACTACACCATGGAATCCTGCTTCTAACATGGAAAATCAATTTATGACAAGCCCCTTCTCAAATAAAAACAATGTGATTACAATAGATAACAATATAACTTTTTAAGCAATTAACCTGCAAATGCATTCAAAACCTGCAAATAGCCATGTAATAAGAAGTGCTTATGGAGCTTTTAAATCTGGAATATTGAAATATTTCAAAATATCTGATGCATCTTTGTGTCACTGTTTCTAAAGTATTGAAAGCAACACATTTTTCCTTTTAAGCATTTTCTAACCTATAAATCAGCTTTGTATTTGACAGAGCCTTTCAAGGTGATGTGTGTGCGTGTGTGTGTGTGTGTGTGTGTGTGTGTGTGTGTGTGTGTGTGTGTGTGTGTGTGTGTGTGTGTGTAGATATATATATATATATATATATATATATATATATATATATATATATATATATATATATATATCTATATATATATATATAGATCCGCTTCAGATCATCAAAACCCCAGAGCAACGAAGACCACATCTTTGAATAGCAAAAACCCACATCAGCGAAAGACGGGAGCAACAAAGATCTTTGCACGTAAGTAACCTCTTGGCCAACAAGATGCACTTTGCCCTTTTCCCAACTGTAGTACAATCTTGGAGTTGGTATATTTACTTAGGGTGTGTGGGGGGCACAGCCCCCCACATTGGGGGTGTGGGAGGCATAACACTCCACCTGGGTGGGTTAGGGATGGTGTGGTTTAGGTTTTTTTACTTTTTGGATGAGTGATTACTTACCCTGGGAAGATTTTCATTGCTCCTGTCTTTCACTGAAATGGGTTTTCGTTATTTTCATTTTGACGATGTGGTCTTCGATGATTTGGGGTTTTGATGATCTGATATATATATATGTATATATATATATATATATATATATATATATATATATATATATATATAGATAGATAGATAGAGATAATAGGTATAGATCTATAGATAGTTATCCTTTACCCTATTTATGCTGACCTCTACATGGGATATGATGAATTTAAGATTATTTATGATTCCCACTCTAACCTGTTCTTACATGAGATGAATACGTGGTGTCACTTTTTCATCAGCTGCTAGCTGCTAAGGGATAGAAGTGATTTGCAGTTAAAGTGCTTCATGGACTATCTTAACAGCAACCCTTATAGCATGACATTTATCATCAGTAAAGATATCACATCTATAGATTTTTTGGATGCACTGGTTTCTAAACTGGGAGATGGTGACTCGAAAACTACATTGTACAAAAACCTCAGACTAGAAATACTTTTCCTAAACTAGCAAGTTCCACCCCAGATTAATTTCCTCTAAATTTTCTTGCTCACAATTCTTGCTGATAGAAAGGTCTGTGGTGATGAAACTGAATGTAGCAATCGTGTCCAGTCTCTGGAAAATATTTTTTTATTGAAGAGATATAACAAACACCAAGTTAATATGGCTAAAATAAGGGCCAGCAATATGAAGCATTCACATATGTTATCAGGACACACTGCCTGCCCAAATCCAGACTCTTTGGCAGAAGTTATATATATATATATATATATATATATATATATATATATATATATATATATATGTGTGTGTGTGTGTGTGTGTGTGTGTGTGTGTGTGTGTGGGTTTGGCACTAGACTAGGTTAGATTGTGTTAAGATTTGATAGTAGTGCTATTTAATGTACAAACTAACTGCTCTAAGCTTGTCTCTGCACAATAGTTTTGTTTTAGCCACACTAAGTTACAGGTTTCATTTCTAAGGGAAGTTCTATAGATAAAATCTTTTTTTTTGGATGTTTGTATCTGTACAGGGCATTACTAACCGCTTGATGTAACAACACTAAGAAAGATTGTTTCTAAGTGGAATGCTACAACATAATAACTTAAACTAACACATTGACAAGGCAATTTCAAGTATTAGGACTTTTAGAATGATTTAAAGGCAAAAATCAACAATCAACAAATAACCCAAAAAAAAAAAAAATAGTAGCCCTCTAAACAGTTAACTGACATGCAAAACAATAAAATAAATCTATCTGCCAAGGATGGAGCAGGATTAAACTAGGCCTCAGAGTGTGTCGAGGGTTCCAAGCAGATGGGAGCTCTGGGAAAATGAGCAGGAGACAATTTGTAGTAAAGAAGGTACTGGTTTGCTGGCTGAGCACTCTATTATGGATATATGGAAAACAATGTGTGGAGATGTTCTTATATAGGTTATACAACTGACAGCAATGAAAGAGGGGAGGGAGGGACTTTGGAAGTCAGATTACCATAAGAGGGGGAATCCAGAGACACAGTTGGGAGTTGGCATAATGATTAAGGTGTTTACTTCACAGATACAAGGTAACTGCGGTGGTGGTGCTGCGGTAGCGTTGTCGCCTCACAATAACAGGTTGTCCTGTTCGATTCGCAGCTAGAGCGTGTTCTGTGTGGAGCCATGCGTGAATGGATGTACCTTCATTGAAGGTTGTGCATCAGGGCTGGCAACTCAGTACGTAAAAATCTACTGCCAATCATTAGCGGACCGGAGTTCTGCTGTGGCGACCCCTAACCGGGAAAAGCCAAAAGACACAACTTCACAGATACAAAGTGCAGAGTTTTTCTCATCTTTGAAAGGGAAATTAGCTAGGCCCAAAATGGCCCACAAGGGCAGCTAGCTCAGTACTTACCTATGAACCTATAAACCTCTTAAAACCACAACAAGAAAACAGTAGGAGAGCTGGGGAAATAATTCATACTACAGCTCTAGTCTTATGGTTAGAATTTCAGAAACCTTTAGTTTAATGTCTCAGTGAGGAGTGGGGCAGACTCAAATAACATGGGGAAACCAGTAGCAAGGCAAACAGAAAGATACTGGAATGCAACTTTAAATAGGTATATTCTACTTCAAATGTCCTCATTAGGTCTATCTCAGCCCACCCTTCTGTGGTTCAAAAGCTACCTGTCCAATAGGTATCAGTCAGTAAAATGGCACTCCATGCTCTCGCCTTACTTCCTAGCCACCACTGGTGTACCACAAGGCTCTATCCTTGGTCCTCTCCTCTTTAACATTTTCACCAACACCCTGTATACTTCCCACGCAACAGGCCACCCTAATACAATATGCAGATGATTCCACTCTCATTTGTATATCTGATAACATCATACACCTCCAAAAAATTACTCAGAAAGCTTTAACAACCACTGAAACATGGCTTTGTAACTCAACTCATGCTCAGACCAACAAAGGCTAAACTACTACTTTCCCCCAAATCCCTATTTCATAAAAAAAAACAAATTTAAAGTTCTATCTCTTGATAATACAAGCAATGAAGTCACTTCTCATAGCAAACTATTGGGGGTGACAGTGGAAGATAATCTTACATTTGACCGGCATATACAAAATTACTTAAGAAAAACTCATAAAAATCTAGGGATGCTTTACAGGGCCAAAAGCTTTCTCACTGACACAACTAAAACTACACTTGCCACTACTTATCTCCTCCACATTCTTTTTTTATGGTAGTCCCATCCTTACTAACCTCCAGGCTTCACAAAAATTAAAACTTCAACAATGCTATAGCACAATTAGTGAATCTGCAGCACATAGCCTTTTCAGAACCCATCACTGTATAGGAACGAAAACCCTTAATTGGTTAAAGTTGTCACATCAGCTAAGATATAGACAACTTCTTATCACCTATAAAATTATCCAACATCCATCTGTCTGTCCAGCACTAAAAAAAAAAACATTATACATAACTATGTTCCCAGTTGGTCATTGCAATACAGCGACCAAAACCTCCTGTCTGTCTACAAACCTAGCAAATATGCTGGGGATTGTCTTTACTCATACAAGGTTGCTAAAGCCCGAAACTCCTTACCTGCATCCATCAGGTCTATACTGTCCAGTCCATCTTTGAAAACCACTCTGAAATACTTCCTAGCTAAAATCTGGCTCTGTACTTGTTCAAAACCAGAATAAACTATATCTGTAAATGTAAATAAGTACTTTTTCATTCCTTATACCTCCTTACTCTCCCTTTTTCACGTACTTCCTTACTGCTATCTAATGCTCTTCCCCCGACTTTCTCTCTAAATATTCTATAATCTTGTTTTTCCCACAATTCGTATTGCAATTCCTGTTTGTATCAGACTAACTTACCTTTAATTTCTCTACAAACTGCCTAAAATTTCTCTAAATATTAAATGATTGTCATATATCTTGTATCAATTCTTAACCATTGTTTTTATATTATGTCTAATTTGTTATAATTATTTAAACTGCAGATGTTTTTGTTTTATTTTTGAAGATTGAATAATTATTGTTCTCAAAATATTTTGTAATAATTTGGAGCTTTTCTGCCTGGGCCTCCACTGAAAATGCATTTCTATCCCATTGGTTTTCTCAGTAATCAGATGTCAATTAATTAATTACGCCATTCATTCATTAATTTAAATAAATAAATAAATAAATAAATATACAGCTATAAAAGTACTGAAGCACAAATTCTGAAGCAGAAGTCACAATACTGCCACTACTGCAATCCCACCACAGATTAAGGCACTGGACTACTGCAATAAAAAGTACTGAAGCACAAATCCTGTAGCAGAACTTGACAATACCGCCAATACTTCAATCCTACAACAGACGAGGGCACCGGATTATGCAGAAATTACCAGTAACACTGTAATAAATGACTAAATGAGGCTCACATCTGGATATAGATCACAATCCTGTCACATCTGTGAAAGACGATACAAGACTGCGGCCAAAGACTGGATTCAAAATACAAAAATGCTACTTTTTACATGTAATTCTACTTATGGAAATAGAAGTGCAGTATAATGTATAAACAATGCTAAAATCATGCAGTAATACACAATTTTTACACAACTGCAAACTAAGCTACAAGACTAAAGTCCCAGAACAAACTAAAAAAAATGCAAGCAGAAAATATTTTGGCTAAACAATGGACAAAATGCAGAGAAGTACAAAAAGTGTCATTACACAAGTCACTATAAGTGCAACTTAAAATATTTAATCGACATTTAAATAAAACCTTTTTTTCTTCCCTTTTGATGAAAAGCTTGTATTGCACACCTCTCAGAGTCTGGAACAAAAGACCCTGTGTAGATGTAGCTCTGCGCTAAATATTGCTGACTTACTAAAGAAGAATCCAATAAATAAAGTCAATACTGGAGTTCAAGTCCTGTGGTTAGGATTTCAGAAACCTTTAGCTTAATGTCTCAGTTGGGGTGAGGCAGACTCAAAGAACAGGAGAAAATCCTGTAGTGGGATTCGGCTTTATTTGCCTGAATGTACCCGTAAAAACTTTAAAAAGTCATGTGGATTCATTAGTCGTGCTGATGAAACACTGGTATGTCCGTAAAGATGTAATTTGCATATTGCATATATCCAATGGGTTTCCACTACAAAGGATTTAAGGTATTACACAGTGAAGGCTCTAGCTTGGTGCAGTTGATATATATATATATATATATATATATATATATATATATATATATATATATATGTATATATGTATATATATATATATATATATATATATATATATATATATATATATATATATATATATATATATATATATATATATATAGACGTATACGGAGATACATATTCACATACATATACACAGGTTCATAGGTTATTACTAGGTTAATGACCACCAGGGCCTTTATCAGCCTAGTTGTGCAACCCAACCCAATTTTGCCCCAAGTACCTAGGGCATCTTTTCAGAGGAGTATGTTTGTAAGGAATTAGCTAAGGGTTCTGTGTGTGTGTGTAGGAGGAATGATGGTAGATGAATAATTTACTTATTGTCAGCCTCTGACCATCAGAGACATGGGAGGCCAGACCAGGGCAAATTTGCCATTTTATATCCAATGGTCAAGGTGCCATTTGAATATGGTCAGAAATCAACTCTTCTTCACATAGATGGGAAGCCTTTCGCCATAGCGCTGGGATCCTTTGAGTCACATACTGGTCTCTCCAGAATGTTCTGTATATGTTGAGTGTAAAGTTTAAATCCGTGGAGCTAGTTTTTCTGGTGCCTTTCATTTTGGAGATGTGTAAAAGATCCATCAGGGCTTGATCTGAGAATGTCTTATATACCAGGCATTGGCTGCATCTCAGTAACCTGTAGGAGACTGAGTATAGAGATAGGGTCATAAGCCAAACTGAGTATGAGAGTGTGTTCATATCCTGGATTCTCCTGGTGTGGCACCTTTGGGGTCATTCCAGCTGTTGAAAGTGCCTGGTCAGGTACATGCAGAAGGAGACAGTGTACTCAATGACTGGTCTGATAATGGTTGAATAAAGTGCTTCTATTACTTCCTTGGACCTGGAGGCCATACCCCTACTTAAAAGCTGGGTGACAAAGAATGATTTTTGTACTGTTCTGACTACACATTGGTTGAAGTCCAGAATAAGTACTGGATCAACTCTTAGAGGTGTTTTATCGACAGAGTAATTAACCTGTGTGTACAATTTCCCAAACACCACTGTAATGCACTTCTTGGCATGGAGTTTTAATCTGTGACTTTAGCACCAGTCATTTGTCTGTTTTAGACCCTCTTGCATGATGTTAGTGACATGGGGGCAATCTATGCTAGCTCCCAATTTAAAGTCATCTGTGAACTTAGTGAAGCAGTGTGGCCCTTGACATTAACTTTGACTTCCAAAAAAGTAGATGTTAAACAGGAGCTGGCCCAGCACAGAGCACTAACATGCCCTACTAGTGACCGGACTCTTGATGGAGATGGTCTCACTGAGCCTGACTTCCTGGCTCCTATCTGTGAGCCAGCTGGCAATCCAGTGAGGTATGTAGGGATTTATGCCTAGTTTGGTGAATTTGTCAGAAAAACCTGAGTGGGGTATTGTACTGAATGCCTTAGCCATGTCAAGTTAGGCGATGTGCACCATTTTCCCCTCATCCATTGCCTTGGTGACTTCCTTGAAGAAGTCTACCAGGTTAAGACCTTCCCTTGACAAAGCCAAAATGGGATAGGTATAATGTCTATAGGCTGCAGATGTCCTTACGACAGGCATAATGTCTATAGGTTGCAGATGTCCTTATGACAGGTATAATGTCTATATGTTGCAGATGTCCTTACGATAGGTATAATGTCTGTAGGTTGCAGATGTCCTTACGATAGGTATAATGTCTATAGGTTGCAGATGTCCTTATGACAGGTATAATGTCTGTAGGTTGCAGATGTCCTTACGATAGGTATA
The DNA here is from genome assembly GCF_019279795.1 of Protopterus annectens. NCBI lineage: Eukaryota > Metazoa > Chordata > Ceratodontiformes > Protopteridae > Protopterus > Protopterus annectens. The sequence goes on from NC_056729.1 coordinate 68,079,099, forward strand.
ATGTCTATAGGTTGCAGATGTCCTTATGACAGGTATAATGTCTATAGGTTGCAGATGTCCTTACAATAGGTATAATGTCTATAGGCTGCAGGTGCCCTTACAATAGGTATAATGTCTATAGGTTGCAGATGTCCTTACAACAGGTATAATGTCTATAGGTTGCAGATGTCCTTACGATAGGTATAATGTCTATAGGTTGCAGATGTCCTTACGATAGGTATAATGTCTATAGGTTGCAGATGTCCTTATTGATCTTTTCCATGATAATTTATTCTATAGCTTTGCTTACCAAACTTGTCAGACTGATGGGTCCGGAGTTTCCAGGGTCGGTTGATGGCCCACCCTTATTAAGAGGGATGAGCATTGCAGTCTTCCATTCACTTGGTACATAAACTATTTTGAGGCTGTAGTTGAAAACTGCCTCAAGTGGTTCTGGTAGGCCATGTTTTAAACTATTTAGGTAGCAGCCTCAAATATTGTTGGGGCTCGCTGATGCAATGTTTTTGGTCTTGGCAAGTACCACCAGGAAGTGTATGTGCGAGTATGTGTGCGAGTGTGTGTGGGTGCGAGTGTGTGTGTGTGTGTGTGTGTGTGTGTGTGTGTGTGTGTGTGTGTGTGTGTGTTAGAGATAGAGTAGGGGGTAGGTAAAGCAATAAGCTAAGTGAATATGGGAGCGTGTTTGTGCTGAGTTTAGTTTAGGGGAAAGGTTTAGTGTATTTGTGAGTGTTTGTAAGTTAGGGTTGGAATAAGGGTTAGGTAAAGGGAAAGATTTAGTGTATGTGTGAGTGCTTGTAGGTTGGGGTTAGAGTTAAAGTTAAGTAAAGGGACAGATTTAGTTTTGTATGTGTGAGTGGTTAGTGCCCTAGCTGTCTTGTGTAGTGTTAGTATTATGGAAGTGTTTTTCTAAAGTAAGGTACACGGGTAGGGTTAGAGACAAGGTTAGGATTTGTGCGTAAAACATACATTTTGTTTGTGTTATGCATATATTCCGTATAATTCTTTCAATGTTAATTTACTGGAGCTTTTCTCTGTGGGACTCTGCAGAAAAGTGATGTTGGATGGTGCAGTTGAACTATCCAGGTTAACAAACATTTTATATATATATATATATATATATATATATATATATATATATATATATATATACATATATATATATATATATATATATATATATATATATATTTATATATATATATATATATGTATATAGTTTTACTTTGAAACCTCAAGATACTGAAATGTTGAATTTCAGTATCTCAAGACCATAAGACTGAAAATGCAATTGCTTGAAACTGCATCTCGTCGAATCTTAGTTTGTCAAATCCGTAGTAGGTGTGGTGTGTTCTGTTCTTCATGGTATCCTGTCTCTTTAAGGTGTAATGACGTACGGGTAGGAATGATGATGGCTGACGTGGTTATGTGCAGAGATTCAGGTCGGTTTGTAGTTTGTTAGGGTTTTGTGTAGGAATGAGGTTTGGTGTACTTTTTTGGGAAGTTTTTGAAGTCAGTTATTGTAGGTAGGTGAGTGTGTGTGTGTGTGTGTGTGTGTGTGTGTGTGTGTGTGTGTGTGTGTGTGTGTGTATGTGTGTGTGTAAGTGTTGAAAGTGGTGTGTTTTGTGTATATGTAGTGTGTGTGTGTTTCTCATGAGATAAGGATAATAGTGTGCAATGGGAGAGTAGGGCATGTTATATTAGGTTTGTTTTCTTTTTTGTGTTAGTGTGACCTCAGAGTTGGTATATATAAGTTGCAGGGGTGTGGGGGGCACAGCTCCCCACATGGGGGGGTGCAAGGGGCTATAAATGTATGCTAATGTTATGTGTGTGTGTTTTTTTTTTTTTGTGCGTTTATGTACGGGGAGGTTTGGGTATTCTTTTTGCTTTGTTCTTTTCAATATTTTGGATGTCAGTGTTCTGGTTTTTCATTTTTCTACACTTTCGCTCTTATGGTCTCGAGATACTGAAATTCAACATTTCAGTATCTCGAGGTTTCAAAGTGAAACTATATATATATATATATATACGTATATATATATATATATATATATATATATATATATATATATATATATATATATATATATATATATATATATATATATATATATATATATATATGGGTATCATAGCTAATATAGATGCAACAACACTCTGGAACACGAAGAAATAAGCAGCAACCACCACAATTTCCACTGAAGAATTTAATAAAAAACTTTTTCTCTCTCTGACGTCTCGGCTAAGAGCCTTCAAGGAGTATAATACAATTAAAAAATGTAATCAAATATATACACAATTACAATTGTCAATTAACCATTCAGCAACAGCAATCAATTAAGCAATGCTTTCCAATTAAACTCTTCATTTAATCCATATGGAAACATTGTTTTGAATTTTAAAATATACATTGCTTCTTTCTTTATTAAAACAGACTTAACATCTACCTTATAATTTTCAGGTAAACAAACTTGCTCTAAAACAGTTGCTTTAAGATGATTACTTATGCCCCCTTGAAACTGTGCAAAGTGTAAAGCTACAGGACTGTCTTCATTACAATTATTTATATCTCTGACATGTTCAAGAAGTCTTAACTTAAATGCCCTTTTCGTCTCCCCAATATAAAACTTTTTACATGGACATTGTAAACAATAAATAACACCTATTGTATTACAATTAAAAAAATTTTTTGTAGTAAATTTTATATTATTAATTAAATCAAAAAAAGGTACAATAAATTTACAGGCCTTGCATTTCCCACAACTAAAAGTCCCTATTCTAGTGGGATCTTTGTACAACACAAGAGGGGGTAACCTAAATTTACTCTTAACTAAAAAATCTTTAATGCTTTTGCCCCTACGATATGAAAATTGCAAATTAAGCTTCAACCAGTGTTGTACATTACTTAAGGAGCATAAGTAGTTCCAAAATTGCCTAACAATCTTTACAAACACATCCGTAAATAATCCAAAAGTGGTTACAAAATATATAGTCTCCTTTATGTCACATGCTTTATTATTCAAACTGACATCGGAGCTATATAAAACAGAGTATATAGGACCCCTGTTCTTATGACCATAAAACAGTCTTCTAAAACTCTGTTCCAAAATCTCTTTATTATAACCTCTACCTTCAAAAGATTGTACCATAGATTCTATCTCCTTATTAAAGACTTCAGATTGATTGCAAAGTCTATGTATTCTTAACATCTCACTATAAGGGAGAGCATTTAAAGTATGTGGGGGATGGCCACTAGTGCCATATACATATTGAAACCCCCCATCAAATTTTCTATTTAAACACGTAGTTAAACTTTTACCATCCGAAATATCAAGAATTACATCTAAAAAAGGAACCTGGGTCCCAATTTTTAAGTCATCAAACTGTAACTTCCATCTATTATTGTTCAAATCACTATAAAAATCTTTAATATCAGATTCACTACCATCTACCAAAAATATCAGATCATCTACGTATCTGTAGTACTGAATTACATGTGTATTAAAAAAGTTATGTTTGTATATAATTTCTAGCTCAAATAACCCCATAGCAAGATTGGCATACATGGGGGCAAAAGCAGCCCCCATGGCTGTGCCTTGCAACTGCTGATAAATATTCTCATTAAATTCAAAAAAATTATGTGTTAATGAAAAATGAACCAATTCCACAATATACTCCGTAGCTGGTGAATCCCCTAGGAAAAATCTAATAGCCTCTATGCCAAAATGATGTTGAATATTGGTATATAAGCTCTTAACATCTATTGTAACCCATCGCATATTCTGTTTATAGTTTATTTTCTTAACTCTTTCTAGAAAATCAAACACATCTGTAATATGCGACGGTAATTTCATAACATAAGGTAAAAGAAAATGATGCAAAAAAATACCTAAGTTATGCAAAAAATAGTGACAACCTGAGACTATAGGCCTACCTGGAGGTTTTAACAGATTTTTATGTATTTTTGGGAGGCAATAAAATAAAGCCATCTTGCATCCTTCCACCTTAAACTTTTGTTTAACCTCATGCTGTGAAAAATAGCCCAATCTAACACCTTTGTTAATAAGAATTAAATATTCATCAATGGAAGATAAATATGTGTTTAAATCCACAATTTTATGCAAGGCCTGTAAATTTATTGTACCTTTTTTTGATTTAATTAATAATATAAAATTTATTACAAAAAATTTTTTTAATTGTAATACAATAGGTGTTATTTATTGTTTACAATGTCCATGTAAAAAGTTTTATATTGGGGAGACGAAAAGGGCATTTAAGTTAAGACTTCTTGAACATGTCAGAGATATAAATAATTGTAATGAAGACAGTCCTGTAGCTTTACACTTTGCACAGTTTCACGGGGGCATAAGTAATCATCTTAAAGCAACTGTTTTAGAGCAAGTTTGTTTACCTGAAAATTATAAGGTAGATGTTAAGTCTGTTTTAATAAAGAAAGAAGCAATGTATATTTTAAAATTCAAAACAATGTTTCCATATGGATTAAATGAAGAGTTTAATTGGAAAGCATTGCTTAATTGATTGCTGTTGCTGAATGGTTAATTGACAATTGTAATTGTGTATATATTTGGTTACATTTTTTACTTGTATTATACTCCTTGAAGGCTCTTAGCCGAGACGTCAGAGAGAGAAAAAGTTTTTTATTAAATTCTTCAGTGGAAATTGTGGTGGTTGCTGCTTATATCATAGCTAATATGTCTTTTTAATGTTGTGTAGAAGCCTGGGACAGTACCTCTGGGGTAAAATTAGGTCTTTTCAAAATAGCGTAGGGCATGTTCTAATTAAAAAAGGATCACATTCCTTAGCTTTCCTTGGGAAGCATACACCAGGTTGCAAGAAAGAAAGCTGGGCCATCCAGTATAGGAGCCTCGGGTTCAGATTCTGGAGTAGCAGTGAGGATTCTATCCTTACCATGTAACAGTGGGAAAACTCTTTACCCTGCAGAGATAATGGAAGGGACATGAGACTTTGTCAGTATTGTCTGTATGTGTTTTATGGATTTAGGCTCATGACCATGCACCCCAGAATATCCGGTGAGAGGTACTGAAACAATATGAGGACTCTCAGAGCTGCTGCTATATATCATTCAGTCCCTGTATTTGTGGAGTGAAAATTATGTCCACATTCCCTACATTAAGTCAAATGTCAAGGTGAGCAAAGGGGTCTACCAATGGTGTATGTTGCCTGTCCCTTCTGTTTGTGATTTTCATGGACATGATACTATGATGCAGCCACGATCTGGAGAATATCCAGGTCTGGCACCTGAAGGCAGCATAGATTTGTTTGCAGATGATATAGGTTATGTTCTCTTCTTAACCTGAAGTGACTGTGATCACTAGCATGCACACAAGTGGTTGGCAGCTAAGTATGAAGTGACTGAAATAAAAATCAGCACTTCCAAATCAGAGGTCAGGGTTCTTTGCTGGAAGAGAGTGGTTTGCTCTTTGCAAGTGTGGATATGGCAGCTACCACAGGTGGAGGAGGAGGAGTTTAAAAATCTTAGGATCTTGCTCATAACTAAAGGTAGAATGGATCAGGAAGTTGACCAACAGATGAATGCAATGGCAGTGGGACTATAGGTATCATCCCACACCTCCTTGTCAAAGGCAGAAATGAGTCATAGGACAAAATATCTCAGTTTATACAATCAGTCATGAGGTTTAAAAAGTTTATATGATCAAACTATACACCCTTCCTCACCTCTGATCACAAACTTTGTAAAACAAAATGATGGGAACTAATGTCAGGCGGCAAGATGCCAGGGCACATCTATGGACTAGGCTTGTAAAGGCTCAAGGGCCATTAGCCTAGTACACACCTATGAACCTATGATGAGACTCAAATACAAGTGGCAAGAATTGGGATTCTTTTATAAGAGCTGGCTTACTCTCTGAGATTCATTAAGGAGTATTGTAGTATATGAGACTCTCTGCTCATGTGGGTTGTCATTAGTCAACTAAGGTGGTTTAAGCACCTTGTGAATCTACTTCCTGGATAACTTCTACAGGAAGTGTACAAGCTTGGTCCAATGACAGGAGGCCAAGCAGCATATCCAGGACATGATGGAGGGATTATATCTCTCAGCTGGCCAGGGATCCCCCAAGGTTTGCTGGAGACTGTTGCTGATGATAGATACGTCTTGTTCTACTCTGTCCAGCTTGTACTACTATGTCCATCATCTGGACAAGCAGTTGAGAAATTGAATAGTTGGATAGATGGACAACATCACAATCGGTGGTATCACTATGCTTTTAAGTCCAGTATACTTTTCCCCCTATATCGGCTAAACAATGAAGAAGGCAATTCACATATAATGTCTCTAGAACTTTGCATAGCATTTGCTAACATCAGGCACTTATTGTAGTGTCTTGGAAAGAGCCTATGGCCAATTTAGCTCTAGACAGGGAAGTATTTTTCAATGTGGATTATGTTATATGAAAGTCTGTTGTGATACTGCAGCAGTCATCTTGCATCAGACCAGTGTCTGAACAGTTTGAGAACGGAAGTTACTTTAAATTTATCATCATACTTCTGAAGCTCCCCCCCCCACACACACACACACACACGCACACACACACACACACACACACACACACACACACACACACACACACACACACACACACACACACACACACACTTTATCCACCATAGTTATAGCCTATCCAATATCCTCTGCATAGTCATGGTGGCTATCCAACCATGAACATCTCCACAGGTGAGGTCCTCCAGTCATCTTTAGATTTGGCCATGGTTCATGTTTCCATCCTTCTAGGAGTAGCAACGTGGTCATCCTTCCATCTCTGGTAGTGGAAGTAATCATTCTTCAACTATGATGGGTGTTCTGGTAATCCTTCCAACCGGGCCTGGCCCTGGTCCTCTCATTCATTCAGTAAAGCATTTGGTAATCTATCACTTCATGACTACTGATTTGCTAGTTGGATTCAATGTTTCTTGACTGTTTTTAATTTACTTTTTTATGAAAGTCACTTATGTTTTAGAGCTGTTAAATGTATACACTAATGTATGAATAATATTATCATGCACATTCAAAACATTGAAATGGGTAGACTTTGCTAGAAGGATATATTTAGGCATTTTATACCTTTACTGTATATTATGAAAGTTAATAAGTGTCTGAGCATACATGTTTATAGCTTCTGTTGAATTCTGTGAAACATTCATGATGAGTTCTTCGCAACAGAATAGCACCACATTTACAAGATAAAAAATCCAGCTTTTCCTTAGCTGTAGTCACCAAGAAGGCTTATCTGCAGTCCTCAGTCATTGATAGACCAATATTACTGAGCCATTGGGATATTTGTGGAGAGTTTAGTGTCTATTCTTCTCCAGCCCTTTGATTGATGTCCATTTATAAGTGTTCATTTGACTGGGATTTTCATCCTTACCCTTTGTTTTGTTCACTTACCTATAGAATTCATTGGTAAGCATTACCATTTTACATGTTTACAGTTCTTCTTAGGAATTACTTTTTCAGTATATGAACCGGTGACTCTTGGGGTCATATTCATTGATTTCAGCCTTATATACTTTTTACCTGGTTTGATGAACATTAGTAATTAATAAAATAATAAAGTAGTGGTAGTTAATACATTCTTAACTGAATTTTATAATAACTATAAGTAGTGGTAGTTATTTAGTTAATACATTCTTTTTTTTTCAAAACAGGTTTATTGTTTTAACATATAAGAGAAATATCATAACAATTTTATACAAGTAATTAAAAATAGGTATTATTATAATATTCAACAAAACAACTAAAGTATTTACAAAGACATCCACTACAATCAGATCAATTAATTAAACTAAAATACCATGCTATTGAAATTAAAATTTTTTTAACAAATTTTGTAAATTATCCCATACAATATAATAAGATGTTTTTCTATTTGTTCTTATTCATAACATTTTTAAATTCATTGAACGAAGGAGGTGTATCTGAAATCCAATTTCTAGTTATTATTTTCCTAGCCACTGCTAGAATAGACCATAACAAGGGAAGCTTAACCTTTTTAACACTTTGAGGTACAGGTGTGTTGAATAATATAAGAGATTTAGAAATAATGACATTATCAGTAAAAAGAGCCTGCAAAAATTCATTAATTGACTTCCAGTATTCTTTCAATTTTATACAGTCATAAAACATATGAGCCCAGTCAGCATTAATTTCTACATTACATCTCTTACATAAATTATCTTTATTATTTATTTTATTCATCATCAAAGGTGTATAAAAAGATCTATGTAAAAATTTCCATGTATAAAGTCTCCAGACAATGGAAGACATAGTTCTATAAGCAGATTCCAATATATATTGTTTATCTTGTTGATTTGGTGGGTCCCCATTAATAGAAGTGAAATAATTCCAGTATGAATCTACACTGTAAAAGTTTCTTGTCTGATAATTTTATGTATGTATGAAAGTTTACCTTTATCAGAAACTTTATGTTGTAAATTTAATATCAAGTAATCAATCAGTGTTGGAATAGATTCTTTAACTGTTATAGACATTAGATCTATTTTATTAATGAGATGTTGTCTAAAGGTCTGAACCTCTAACCAGCAAGTTTCTCTTAGATCAAATTCTTGTTTTAAGAAATCTAGATTTTTAACTTTATTATCAGATATCAACTGATACCAGTACTTTAGATCATTATCTATAGCTAAATGAGTTCCTTCAGAAGTAGATGACAAAAGCATACCCTGAGTATACATTATAGGGAATACAATAAAATTCCATTCCCTATATTTAGGGTGCATGAATATAAAGTTACGATAACTAATAATAATATTTAATGGGTAACAAACCATATGTTTAGGTGTAATAAGTGAAGTACAAAATTCCTTTAGTAACCATAACATGGAGTTATTTACAATCATATTTTTATGTGTTAAGGAGATTTTCATGAAGTGCATACTAATTAGCTCCCAATAATCTTTCCATTTTGCAACATATGACTGATCTATTAATAAAGTAATAACTTTTACAATAGAAGAGATAGTATATAAATTAAAGTCTGGAAAAGAAATACCCCCTTGAGACCAGCTATTAGTATGTTTCTTTAATGCAATCCTAGGTCTATTAGGTGCCCATAGGAAATTTAACATTAGTGTATTCAGTTTCTTGATAATTATTTTTGTAGGTGGAAGTATTATTGATTGTATTAAGTATAAAATCTTGGGGAATATTATCATTTTAATAATTGTAACTCTCTCCTCCATAGTAAAAAGCATATTATTCCAGGTATTAAAAAGATTTTGTATATTAAGAAAACAGGTATTATAATTATTATATATAATAGATTTAATATCTTTAGATAGTATTATACCTAAATAAGTTATCTGACCTGAATTGGGTACATATTTAGTAAAATCACTAAT